>NC_081854.1:54544409-54606909 GCF_963259705.1 Myotis daubentonii | reverse complement strand
TTTGGCTGCCATCCGGGGCTCTGGGCCCTGACTCTGACCCCACGATTCCTACAGCGGTCTCCCTCACCCCTCCACCCCCTCTCCTTCACTCCTCCACCCCCTCTCCCTCCCCCCTCCCCCCCTCTCCTTCACTCCTCCACCCCCTCTCCCTCACCCCTCCACCCCCTCTCCCTCACCCCCTCCATTCCCTTCTCCCTCATCCCTCCACCCCCTCTCCCTCATCCCTCCACCCCCCTCTCCCTCACCCCTCCACCCCCTCTCCCTCCCCCCTCCACCCCCTCTCCCTCATCCCTCCACCCCCTCTCCCTCATCCCTCCACCCCCTCTCCCTTATCCCTCCACCCCCTGCAGGACTTGCCCCCAGCTCCATCCCTGCTCCAAAGACCCTGGGAGAGTCTGAGGGAGAGTTCAGGCTCTTTCCCCGGGTCAGAGGTCAGCTCTTCTCCTGCCTCCTGTCTTCCTCTTGGTTCCTGCCCGCAACCCCGGTGGGTGGGGGTGGGGGTGGGGGGCAGCCGGGACCGGGCACACCTTTTTTGCATGACGAAGCCAGTAGGTCATTTTTCCCCGAGTCCCTGATGGATGGACCACGCGTGAAGAGCGCTGTGGAGGTTGCCTGGGGGTCACACAGCCGCCCACCGTGCGTCCCCCCTGGGTCTGGGCCACGTGGACTCGGAGAGCCACGTGCTGAGCTCTCCCTGCGAAGCCTGTGGACTGTGGACGGGCTGCAATGGGCCGTTCCGGCTCCTATTTTTTTATTCACTGTTTTTACTTCTACTCTTCACGTAGAGAGCGGGGGTTTGCAGGGGCCCCACGGCGAGGCGGTCCCCCGGGGCCCCCAGTGCGAAGCCAGCCCTCAGCTGCCCCAGGCCCAAAGGCGCCTCCCCCGCTTGAGCCAGAGATTCACGGCAATGCTAATCACTTGCAATTTGCTTTCACATCCATTATTATTAATTTAAATAAGGGAAGGAAAGAGACCCACGCCTTCCCTGGTTCCTCCTCGGCGGGGATGAGGCACATGCGGCCGGCCCGCGGGCCTCCAGCTGGGGTCCGTCCCGGGCTCGGCTTCGCCTTTAAAGCACAGCAAACCATCCATCAGGAGGAAACTCCGCCAGCCCCAAAGCCCTTCCCAATTGATACAATTTGAAAACGGGCGGCCGGCGAGGCTGGGGAGAAAGCCGACATGATGACTTCTATAATAGCAGAACGTTTAAGGTTATAGAAGCGAGAGGCGGAGGGGGGATCGGCGCAGATCTCTGCCTGCAGGCCCTCGCTCAGCTCTCTGGAAGCTGCGGCAATTATTTCTGCACCACGGTCCCCCCCCCCCCGTCCCCCCCCACCCTCGCCCCAGCCGTCTGTTTGAAATGAAGCAGAACCCGGCAGGGCAGGCTTATCGGTGTCGTGAGCTGACAGGGCGCCGGCACACCTGCTTTTACTTGCTGCCATTCCAGGCACTAATGCCACAGAGAATGTGGGCTTGGGCCCTTCTCATGTGTAAAGATGCATTCATTTCACCTTTTGAACCTGCGTGACCCCCTGGGCGTGTGTTGGGGGGGGGGGGGGGCGGGCGGAGGGCTGGAGACGCTTGTGTTTTTTTCTCCTGGCACTTAGAAGGAGCTGGCAATTAGGGGTCTGGCCCTGGGGCTGTTGCTATGATAGAAGCTTAAAAGGAGGGGGGGGGTTCGGGGAGGCTCTGGGAGCCAGGCAGGGCCGGGGCCACCCGAAGGGGACTGGGGGGTGGTGCCTCCCTGGCTCTGTGTCCCACGTGGAGGGCTGTTTGACCCGTAGGCACCCTGATCTCTGGAGAACCCCACCCCACATCGCACCGCACGCACTAAAACACCCACGTCGCCCTGTCACTGAGATTGTCGGAGAGATTTTTTTTTTTTTTAAATCACTGTGTCTATGGGAGGATTCGGCTCTGAGGACCTCCTTTCACTGATGAGGGCCAGGATTCGTTGGCGATCATGGTGGGCACCGAGGGGTTCCTGCAGAGGGGGGAATATTCCCCCTTCAAACTGCTTCCCAGGAGGATGGGATTTTGACGCACACTGCCTCTAGCCCCTCATGAAGCCGCTCTTCTATGGAGTTTGGTCGGCATTTTGATGAAATGCCTATTTATTTCCACCTGACGGCGTCCTCTTCCTATTTTGGAATAGATGGTGTAGTTAGGCCTCCGGCGTTTTAATAATCCTGGCCAGGGAAGGCTAGCAGCCCAAAGGGGTGGCTCAGGTGCCTGTGGTTCCTCTTTGTTCCTTTTCCCTTGCTTTCCTTGGGGATGGGTTTGACTCACACATTTCCCCTTAGGAAAGTCTTCGTCTAAGGTCTGCGTTTTCTCGGCATACACAACAGCTCTTGTCGGTGGGTATTACTCCGTTTTAGGACTGGGACTGGTTCTGTCTGTTCTGTCTGTCATGACCAGCACTAGAGGGAGTGGGGCATAGTCCTAACCTCTGCCTGGAAATCTGGGGCTTTCTTTGTTTCTTTTCTGTCTCTCTCTCTCTCTCTCTCTCTCTCTCTCTCTCTCTCTCTCTCTCTTTTTTGTATTGATTTCAGAGAGGAAGGGAGAGGGAGAGAGAGATAGAAACGTCAATGTTGAGAATCACGGATCGGCTGCCTCCTGTATGCCCCCTCCTGGGGATCGAGCCCACAGCCCGGGCATGTGCCCTGACCATGAATCGACCCGTGACTTCCTGGTTTATAGGTCAATGCTCAACCACTGAGCCACACTGGCCGGGCTATTTGCTTCTTAACTTGTCCTTATTGTCAAGAGATTGTGCTCACTCTGTCTCCATTTCCCCCCTCTTTGCTCACCTCCGCCTGTCTCCATCCCCTTTGCCCTCCTTAAAAACCATATATATATATATATATATATATATATATATATATATATATATATATGATTTTTTTTGCTTAGTCCCTTCACCTTCTTTCATCCAGCCCCCAAACCCTCCCCCTTTGATACTTGTCGATCTCGTCCATGTTTCCGTGCCTCTGATTCTATCTTTTGTTCATCAGTTTATTTTGTTTATTAGATCCCACATCTACGTGGCATCGTGTGGCATTTGCCTTTTTCCGACTGGCTTATTTCCCTTCCCATCCTCATCTCCAGGTTCATTGCCTCTGTGACAAAAGGGAAGACTTCCTTTCTCACAGCTGCGTCGTCTTCCATTGTGTAAACCAGTGGTTCTCAACCTGGGCTGCACATCAGAATCACCTGGGCATCTTTTTAAAATCCTGATTTCTGGGCCTCCTCCTCCAGAAATTCTGTTTCCCTGTTATGGGGCGGGGCCACAACATGAGTCACAAAGAAGCAGAATTTCCATTGGCGTAAACGCACCCCAGCGTGTTTATCCGCTCACCTACTGATGGGCACTTGGGCTGTTTCCAGATCCTGGCTCTTGTAAGGAACGCTGCAGGAGACTTTGCTGGAGGTGCCCAGGACAGTGGGCAGACGATGTGTTGTGGACTCGTGCACTTGAAACCCGTGTGTTTGTGTGAACCAATGTCACCGAATACGTTCAATTAAAAAAAATAAAAGAGGTTGACGGTGCTGAGGTTGACGCCTCTGTCCGTGCCTCATCAGCGTACGATGAGTTCCTTCCAGGACGTCCCGGGGCCCAGGGGAGACCCCCTCCCTGCTCGGCAGCACCCAGGCCGCCCTTCCTAACCGAGGGCATCACTGCTCTCAGGTTTGGGGCTCCCTTGAAACACAGAAGTGTCTGTCCCTCCACCATCACACGGGCTCCTGTGCTGCCCCCCGTTTAACAATTTCAGGAGTTTGGCGTCTTGTCTGCGCCCGTGACTTTCCGAAGGCGCCGGTTTCTTCTCTCGGTGGCCAAGTGTTCCTGGACTTGTGAGAAGATCTGTTTCATTTTTCAAAAGCTGCAAATTCCAGGTGGAGCCATCCATCCATCCATCCATCGGCTTCTCCCGGAATCCCTGTCCTGGTGGAATTTCATTCTTGCAGACGCGGCACAGTTCAAAGTTCACGGACTGGAAAGCTGAAGATTGTTTGAGATAAAACAAAACGAAACACAAAAAACACCTGAGTCTGCAGTCCTGGGATGTGAGCGTAGCACCATACAGTCTGGGCATGTACGTGGCCGCCTGGTGAATTAATACCTGTCAGGCCTTGTTATGGTGAAATAGCTGTGGCAAGGTAATGACCGCCGTTCATTCTATTTTATTGCCTTTTTTATTTGATTTCATTTAGGCTTTGGCAAAGGTGAGGGGACTAACTCGTATTTCCTGTTTATGTTTGATCGCCGAAAAAGCCGCCTGGGGAGAGTGATGTGAGCTGAAATGATGCAAATTAAAGAGGGCGCTCGCTGAGACACCTGGGCCGACTCAGAAATGGGAAGATCTCGTTTGAGCCGGGGCACCCGGAGCCTCAGCTCTTGCACCCGTGACTGCGAAGGAGGCCTGGGAGGGTGTGGAGCAGGCGCGGTGCTCGCAGGGAGCGGCTTTCGAAGGACACGGTGGTTAAGGTGTAGCATCCGTAAGCATCTGCCTTGTGTGGCATCTTCGGGAAAAAGACCTTGGAATCTTTGGGCGGGGGGGGGGGGGGGGGGAGAGATTTTATGGAGAAAATCCCAACCCGTCCGTGGGAATTTTCCTGCCAAATGAAGCCGCAGCGGTTACCGCTTTTCAGCGTGGTAGATGAGACCAGGCTTGGACCCTCCTTCTGGCTGAATTTGGGGAGACCCCTTTGCAAGCAGGAGGCCCTGGGGAGAAAACCAGGCCTTTAGGCAGGGGAAGGGAGCAGAGGCTTTCTGGGGGGCCCTTACCCATTGCAAGCCCCCAAATTTGGGTTCTATTTTAAATAAAGAAAGGCTGTTGGGAAGGGGTGTAGCCAGACAAAGGGGCCGGGCTACTTTGGCAAGCTCCTCAGCCACACACCATTGCTTCTGTGTGTGCATGTGAGTGAGAGAGAGAGAGACAGAGAGAGAGAGTGTGTGTGTGAGTGAGAGTGTGTATCTGTGTGTGTGTGAGTGTGTGTGTGTGTGTGTGAGAGTGTGAGTGTGTGTGTGAGAGTGTGTGTGTGAGAGTGTGTGTGTGTGAGTGTGAGTATCTGTGTGTGTGTGTGAGTGTGTGTGAGTGTGTGAGTGAGTCCGTGTGTGTGTGTGTGTGTGTGTGTGAGAGTGTGAGTGTGTGTGAGTGTGTGTGTGTGAGTGTGTGTGTGTGAGTATCTGTGTGTGTGTGTGTGTGAGAGTGTGAGTCCGTGTGTGTGTGTGTGTGAGTGAGTGTGTGTGTGAGTGTGAGAGTGTGTGAGTGTGTGTGTGTGTGAGAGAGTGTGAGTGTGTGTGTGAGAGTGAGTGTGTGTGAGTGTGTGTGTGAGTGTGAGTGTGTGTGTGAGAGAGTGTGAGTGTGTGTGTGAGAGTGTGTGTGAGTCCGTGTGTGTGTGTGTGTGTGAGTGTGTGTGAGTGAGTCCGTGTGTGTGTGTGTGAGTGTGTGTGTGAGTGTGAGAGTGTGTGTGAGAGAGTGTGTGTGTGTGAGAGTGAGTGTGTGAGTGAGTGTGTGTGAGTGTGTGTGTGAGTGTGTGTGTGAGAGTGTGAGTGTGTGTGAGTGTGTGTTAGTGAGTCCGTGTGTGTGTGTGTGTGTGTGTGTGTCCCCCTTAGGCGCTGTGTGCCAGCGATGGGCCCTCCCAGCCCAGGTGGGCCTTTGCCCCTGCAGTACCCAGGCACCGCCTGATGGTGGCACTAGCGTGCACCTGGGCCCGGAGGGAAGGCCTGGAGAGGCTGGGGCCCAGGACGAGGCTGGAGTCAGGCAGGGCCTGCCGGGGGCTGAGCTGGGCACCAGCTGCTCCAGGCCTGGGTGGGCCCGGCTCTCCTGTCAGTTGGAAAGGGTGGCAGGGTCCGTGTGGACGAGCCCCCTGGGCCCAGGCTCGGGGCCTCGGAGGGCACGGGAGGACGTTCGGCCTCGAGGTTCTTCACTGGGTGGTGGCGCTTGGAGAATCCACCTGATGTCAGGAGCGAATAGTAAGATGAGCCGCCCTGGCCGGTGTGGCTCAGTGGCTAGAGCGTTGGCCTGCGGGCTGAAGGGTCCCAGGTTCGATTTCCGCCGGGAGCACATGCCTGGGTTGCAGGCTCAATCTTCAGTAGGGGACCTGCTGGAGGCAGCCAATCAATGATTCTCATCATTGTTGGTTCTCTCTCTCTCCCCTTCCCCCTTTCTCTCGGAAATCAATCAATAAATATATAAAAAAAAATATGAGCCAAGTTGGGCCGCAGCTCACAGCATTTCAGACTCCCAGGTCAGATGGTCTAATAATGGGGGGGTCCTGCATCGCCCTCCTTTCTGAGTGTGCCGTTAACCCGCCGTCGCTGCAGTCGGGCCTCCCCCTCTTATTGTGGAGGCTGGTGGCCACGTTGCTCTAGGAATTGGAGCCAGACTTGGGCATCCACCGCGCCCAATGCCGTTGGCACCCATGGGAGCCTCTGATGCACAGGGCACGGCTCCCAGACGTGCCAGGATGGGTGTGGTTAGCCCAGCCAGCCACCGGGCACCCCTGCAATAGCCACCCCTCCCCCCGCGGCCATTATGCCCTGGCTGTGACCGCCATGTGGGTGGGTGCTGTCTGGAGAGCTTCTTCCTGGGCGGGGTGTTGGGCCCGCAGCTCGAGGGAATCTGGGATAAGGAGCTGGGGATGCGGCCGAGGCGCAGGGCGGGGCACGCAGACTGGCTGCTTCTCCGAGGCGCCCCCTGACTCCCGAGACCCTGACTCCCATCCCAGGCAGCCTGGCCTGCCCTCGCCCAGTCCTGTCTCTGCTTCCTGCCGCGGCACCCCCTCTCTCGGGCAGACCACAGGCCGGGAGAGCCAGGCCTCCGGGGGGCCCTCCTGTCCTCTGCTCAGCGCCGAGGCCTGTGAGCGGCTCCCGTGGGCGTGGTGTCCTGGGGGAGCTGTGGGTGTCCTTGTGAGTGACAGGAGGGGGAGGAAGAAGCCAGGAGAAGGGGGAGGAGGAATGGAAGGCAGGAGGGAGGGTGCGTGGCTTGGCCAACGTGGCCGAGGCAGAGAGAGCCGCTCGTGGGAAACGGCTTCTGCATGAGAACGTCCACGTGCACTTGCCTTTTGGCAAGAGTGTGGGCCCCAGGAGCTGCTCCTCCCGGGGGCTGAGATCGGCCTGTGGCCTGGGACCCTCCCAAGGGGGCAGGTGGAGCGAGGCTGGAGGGGACCTGTGTCCTGGGTGGCCCTCAGAGGGCAGGAAGCAAAGAACGAAGCCGAGGGCACCCACGTTTCTGACTCCCCGTGATTGCTGGGGGTGGGGGGGCCTAGACATGTGCAGCCGGTGCAGCCCAGTTGCCAAATGACTTCTGAGCGGCTCCCACCACATTTGCGTCTGCCCCGCGGGCCTCCCCACCCACCCACACTGCGTGGGGAGACGGGAGACCGCGGGCCAGCAGCGGGCTGAAAGGCCCTTTGTGCCTGCGGCTGGAAAGGTCTCCGTGCGGCTCCGAGAAGGGGATTTGTCCTTTTAATTGATCATGAATATCAGAAAGGTCACATCCGCATTATGAGCTGGGCGGGGCGTGTGTGTGCCAACAGCGGGAACTCACACAGCAAATGACATCCAGCTCTGAGCTGGCTGCGGGAGGCGGGGAGCAGGTGGGGCACCCAGGGCCTGAGAGGTGAGAAGTGGCAGAAACCAAGAGGGGAGAGGGTGCATGGCGGAGAGGGGGGAAGATGAGAATGGTGGGGGACAGACAGACCAGGCCGAGGGGAAAGGGGCCGAGAGAGAGAGAGAGAGAGAGAGAGAGAGAGAGAGAGAGAGAGAGAGAGAGAGGAGGCCAGAGGAGAAGGTTCAGAGAGAAGCCCCGCTCCCATGAAGAGCAGCAGGGGGTCCAGTGCAAGCCCCACCCACTGCCAGATTTGATTGGTTTGAGTGTCCGTCAATCATGGGCATTTACTGTGGCCAAGTGAAGGGTAAGGAGGCTCCCATCACTGTTGTGTTCAATGGCTCCCCGCTGGCGGCCGGAGTAGCTCCTCCACGTGGCTCAGCAGGCCCTGGGGGGCCGGCCCTTCCTGAGGCCAAACCCCAGCCCCTTCTGCGCTCCGTGTGTTGAACCTTCCAACAACGTGATGCTTCCTGGTGTCACTGACCAGGGAAGGGGAGAGTCAGCGCTTTGGGGACCTGCTTCCCGCGGGGCCCCTGACCGGCTGCCCAGCATGGCATCAGCTTGTGGGTGCTGAGTAGCAGGGGAAACCCAGCTTCCATCCGCAGGGGAAGGCGGGAGGCGGTTGGTGCAGGAAGAGAGCCTGTGCGTGTGTGTGTGTGTGTGTGTGTGTGTGAGAGAGAGAGAGAGAGAGAGAGAGAGAGAGAGAGAGAGAGAGAGAGAACGCGTGCACCCGTGTGAGAGAGCAATGGGCCCCTGGGGGTGGGGATCGAGCAAACTTGGACCTTAAGTTTTCCAGATAGAAGAGGGGAATTGCTTTTGTTTATTTGAATACAAAATGTTACGATTTTTCTTTGAAAATCTAAAATCTGAACGTTATGTGTGTGTACGTTCTTTCCCATCAGTGCTCTCACACGATCGTCACCTGTTGGCCCGGGAGAGGGAGGCAGCCGCCGCCACTCTGGCCGTGACCCCTAGGTGGGTCCGTCTCCCCTCGGTGAGTCAGGACAGCGTGGGCCCGGCAGTCCCGGCAAGGCCCACCCAGGTGGCAGCGGGAGGGGTGAGGAGGTCCAAGCACCCGTGCGCGTGACCGTGTTAGTTCATCCTTCCACGCAGAGTCAGGCAGGGATGGAAGAGCGCTGATGGGTGGCCGCGTGTGCCGCTCCCTGTGTCTGTCCTAGTAACTCACCCTCCATGTCAGGCAGCATCTCCGGTGGGCAGCACAGCTCTCGGCACTGGCATAGAGCGATGTAGAAAGAAGGCAGCCTGCTTGTTAGAGTGTATGATTCCATTCTGAGGTTATACGAATGCATAAGCGTATCTTATATAAAATATCAGATACTCTGTTATAAACACATGCTAATTGTTACATTTAATGACGATGATGATGATGATAATAATCATAACAGCTCTCATTAATTGACCTCTGACAATGATCAAGGCTTTGCCTGTTTCATTGGATTTCATCTTCACAGAAGCCTTTTATGTGGCTCGTTCATATTTCCATTTTACATGTGGGAAAACTGAGGCTCCTCGAAGGGGAGTGGCCAGGGCTGGGGCTGCCGTGTAAGACCAGCCGTTGACTCTAAAGCCCACAATCTAACCACCATGTTTGTCAAGGGTCAAAGGGGAGGGGAGGGCAGGTGGGAAGAGATCAACCACTGCGCTTGTCTGCATCTATGCATCACCCACGGACACAGACAATAGGGTGGTGAAGGCCTGGGGTGGGGGGCGCGGGGCGGGCTGGGAGGGGCCCATGGGGGGGGGGAAGGGAGCATATGCGATATTTTCAACAATAAAGATTTTAAAAATAAGGGGCTCTGAGGTCAACAGTCCCCAGGGGCTGTGCTGGATTCCCAGTTGGATACTCCAGAAGGGGTGGAGCCCGGGAAGGGGTGGCGTGTACGACAGGGCAGCCGGAGTCCGTGTGATTAGTCAATTCTGCAATTAGTCAGTCCCTGCTTTTTGATTTAATTCCTCCCCGACTGCGTGTGCGTCGTGTGTCAGGGAAGATTGCTGTGCGGGGACGGAGACTCACAGGCGGTAATTAAACTGTCTCCCCCGACGGCTCCGTCCCGGGAACAGACCTGTTTGATTCCGCAAAGGAAATCATTGGGATTTTAACAGGAGGCAGGAAACTTTTGATTAGCGAGCGGTAGATAAACAGATCGATGCCTCTTCTGGCGACATTTTCAGCTTCATTATTGTCCCCGGAAAAGAGAGGGGGGCGGGAGGCCGACGTGGAGGAAGGGGAGAGGAGGCCCTGGTGCCTTCTTTGGGGTTCGTGTGAATCAAGGAGGTGCTAGGACAGGGGCAGAGCTGGGGGCCCTAGAAGGCGAGCCTGGGCCTGGGTCCCCGGGAGCCTTGTCCCTGACGGGGCAGTGGCAGAGGACATTCTAAAGCCCCTGCTTCCGACCGGGTTCAGGGGCGGCCCCTGGGTGACCTGCGGTGCCAGCCGGGCCTGGCGGCCCCAGAACCTCCTGCTGTCTCGCTCCCCGTTCCCACCCGCTGCCGCCCCTGCCTTATTGCCACTGTCAAGGTCAGCGGAGTTAAGACGGGAGATTACACTGTTTCAGCGGAGCCTTTCTGAAATATGACTCAGTGTAATCGCTTTCCACACCAGAGGAGGGAGGCCCAGATCGCACTTCAGTCGCAAGCTCTCGGCGGCTTATGGGGGTTTCAGCGGGGCTCTGGTGAGATAAGACAGGGTTCCCCCGTCAGGGTGCCCTCGGACAAACTTTGGTTCAGCGAGGCCACGACTTAGCAAGGGCCAGCCTCCAGATGCCAGGGGACCTGGGCCCAGCCCACAGAGCAGAGGCCGGGCCAGCCGGTGCTATTGGTCCTGGTGCCGGTGCAGGAGGAGGGGGTGGGCTCCCTGGCAGCCGCCTCCACTCCCCCCCACCCTCCTCCCCACCAGGGTTTCGGATGAGCCACAGGTGAGCTCACACCCCCAGCTCAGCTTTCGAGCTTCAGTGTCTCCACCTGTAAAGTGGAGGCAACGTGCCCGCCTCTTCAAGGTCACCCTGGGCTGGAGTCCTGCTGAGCCTGGTCATGGCCACCTGTTGTCTTCTTGTCTCTCTCATCTGTCTCTCCTAAGACCACCTGTTTCACTTCAGCCTGATGCCCTCTCTCTGGACCCTTCCTTGGAGGCGCTCCGGGTGGGACTGTCCATCAAGGTGCTCGGCCAATGGGTGCGGCGGTGACTCAAGTTCAGCCAGTGAGGTTCTCCCATTGTTAGCCCCGCCCCTCTCTCCGGCCAGTGGGTGGGCACGTGACCCAGCTCCGGCTTCAGGACTCGGTCTCTCAAGCTGAAGATGGCTGGAGGTAGGTGGGTGGCCAGCACTGAGCAGAGGCTGGGCAGCCTTTCGCTCCCCAGGTACCTCTCCTCCGCCCTTTTAAGCGAGGACTGTGGGTCTGAGAGCTCCTCCACACACCTCTGCAGACAGCGCCCCAATGCTTGTGCCAGCCGGCGTTGCTTTCTGTTGCTTGTCACCAGAGAACCCTGGCAGGCCCCACCTGCCCTCCTCAGGCATTAGGGAGGGAAGTGGAACCAAGTGTGAAACCTCTGGTTACCCACAGGAGGGGAGGGAGGGTCGTCCCTCTGCCCTCATCCACCCCCCCCCCCCCCAGCCTCCATCTCCCTCATCTTGCACAGCTTCTGCTCCCGCTGAGGTCGGCACCAAGGGCGTCAGGACACACTGTGTGAGCACCATCAGCCTGGCTCCCCTGACCCCGGGTGCTCTGCTAAGAGGGGTCCTTGGCTTTGCCCTCTTAGGGAACCCCCTCATGCTCGAGACCCAATCCATGACCCACGCGCTGGTGCTCAAATCCCCCTCAGCTCTCTCTCTGCCTTTGCAGGCATGCCCACCCCCTTCTCTCCCAGTCACTATTTCTCAAGACGCCCCAAATTTTGCCGTGGGGTCCTCCTTACAGGGTAGAAAGAGTAGCAGGAGGGCAGCTACCATGGTCAAGGGGACTCACTGTAATTCTCCTCTTCCCAAACCCTCAAGGGCAAGTGAGGGGTGTGTGTGTGTGTGTGTGTGTGTGTGTGTGTGTGTGTGTGTGGTGTGTGGTGTGTGTGTGTGGGTGGGTGGTGGGGGCAGTTCCTACCTCCTGGCCTCCACAGGGATCCCCCTCGGCCTCAAACTGGGAAGTTTCCAAATCCTCACGGTGCCCGGACCTACCCTGGGGGCTGCTGTGGTCCCGACTCTGGCCCAGAGGGAGGCTTTGGGGTGACGAGGGCTCTCTCTTCAGACTGCCTATTGACCCCTGATTCGTTAGCAGCTTGCAGTCCAGTGTTCCTGATCGGCCAGCTCTGGCCACCTCGAGATCAGTCAGGCCCGCCTGATGTATCTGAGGCCCAGCTCCCCCCGGATCAATGCATGTCCCCCTCAAGCCGGGGCTCCCCATGCGAGTGCATTGACTTCTGGGCCGTGGAGAGTCCAGCCCCCGGACTGCTGTGCTGATTTCAATCCCCAGCGTCTTTTCTGGCCCGGCCCAGCCACTAAGGTTCCCCCCACTCTTCTTTGGGGAGCGCCCTGCCGTTTCTGGAATGCAGCTCTGGTGGATGCTAGGGCTCCCCAGGAGGGAGGAGCAGGCCATGGCTCCCTTCTGCAGCACGTGGGACGGGCTGGCTGCTGAACCCACTACCCTACTCAGAACTTCTAACTCCCTTCTCCTTCCTCAATTTTTAACACTTTTTTTTTTTTTTTTGCAAGTCACCAAACCCAAGTCAAACTAGTCAGAAAGGGGGTGTTTGGGCTTTGGTCACTACAGTGTCTCTGAAGCTGGGCTTCCGGCTGGATTTGCTTAGGAGCTAAACCGGGGTCACTGGGACTCTGTCTCTCTCTCCGCTCTGCTCCCCTTTCTTGGCTCCATGGCCTCCTGAGCCCTCAGGCACCAGTTCAGCGTTTAGCATCTGCCCACCGCCGAGGGCTCTGAAGTCAGCCCTGTCCTGGGTGCAGACCCTGACTCTCCATTGCCATGGGCAAGTGTTGTGACTTCTCTGGGCTCGGCCTTCTCATGTGAAACAGGGAAGAGATGGTCATGATAATAAATCGGGTCATGTGCCTGGTGCCCCCCATTTACATGTTGACACCCTAACCCCCGGTGTGTCTGTGTTTGGATTTAGGGCCTGTGAGGAGGCCCTAAGGTTAGATGAGGTCATAAGGTTGGGCCTGGATCCCATATGGCTGGTGCCTCCTAAGACAAGAGAGAGACCATAGAGCTCGCTCTCTCCAGGAGAGCACAGAGCAAAGGCCCTGGAGAACCATCCAGAAGGTGGTTGTTGGCAAAACCAGGAGGACAGGCCTCCCCCCCCCCCCCCCCCCCCCCAGGAACTACATGGGCTGGGACCTCGGCCTTGGACTTCACAGCCTCCAGAACCGAGAAATAAATGTCTGTTGTTTAAATCACCCAGCCTGTGTATTTTTAAAAATATATATATATTTCTTTATTGATTTCAGAGAGGAAGAGAGCAGGAGAGAGAGAGATAGAAACATCAATGATGAGAGAGAATCATGGATCGGCTGCCTCCTGCACATCCCCTACTGGGGATCGAGCCCACAACCAGGGCATGTGCCCTTGGCCGGAATCGAACCTGGGACCCTTCAGTCCACAGGCCGATGCTCTATCCACTGAGCCAGACCGGCCAGGGCCAACCTCTGTATTTTACTACAGCAATCAGAGCAGACAAAGACACTGGCTTAGTTTTAAATACTCTTATCTATTGCCTTAGTGAAACTACGACAATCACATAAGGAAAGACAATCACACAAGGAAAGGCACTGTTATTTGCATTTTTAACAGAGAGGTTCCAAGCATTTGAGGCCCAGAGAGGTGAAGTCACTTGCTCAAGGTCACACGGCAAGTAAGTAACAGAGCCGGGGTTTGAAACCAGGCAGCCTGGCTCCAGAAGCGAAGCTCTCACCACTAGGCTATCTGTACTTGCCTGGCGTGGCGCAGGATAAATGAGATACGATATGCCAATGGCTTATGATAGTGCATGGCAGATGGGAAGTGCTCAGCGGGTGCCTGCAACCCCTCCTCTCCCTGCTGACCCGTGCCCTGGGTTGGCCATCCCGCCCCCCCTCGCCCCTGCCTCAGCTGGGGGAACCGCGTGGCAGGGTTTCCATGGCAGGCTGGGCAGAGCGGGCAGCACGCTGCCCTGTGGCTGCCTCCCAGGCCCAACAGCACACATCAAGCCCTGCCCCGGGGAGGCCGTGTTTGCCAACTCACCCATCACCCGGCAACGCAGTGCTGCGGGAGGCTGAGTAAGCAAAGGGGGCGGGGGGGGGGGGTGAAAGTGGCTTGAAACAAAGGGCCCCTCGGGCGAGGTGTTGGTCTGTAGGGCCTCGTGACCTTTAGGTCCCTGGCAGGGCAGGGGCAGTTGGCGGCGGCGGGACCTTGGCGTCAGGCTGGGCGTGGAGGTCTTGGGAGGTGGTTTCGGGGGTCAGAGACGGACGACTGTCCCACTGCTTGCGGCCGCTTCAGCCCCATGACGCTTCCGTTTTTATGGCGACTCTGTTGGTGGGGCTGAGGCCACAGGCGCCCAGGTGGGGTTCCTGGTGAGAGCGGAAGCATGCTGGGAACAGGCAGAGTGGTGGTGGGCAGGCAGGGCTGAGCGCTCAGGGTAGGTGGGCCGGGCGCGCCCTGCAGGGGGTCCCGGTTCCAGGTCAGCCCACGGAGCTGAGCTCTAAGCACTCAGATCGCAGCAGCCGACAAGGGGCAGCCCCCTTCGGAGACCACCGTCCACGGCGCCCGCCTCCTTTCTCAAGGTGACCCTGGCCTTGAATGGACACTCTGTCTCCCTCTACCCATGACGGAGGGTGGTTATTAACAAGAGTGGGACTCGCCGCTGATTACCTTCCCCGCCCCATTAATTTTCATTTTCCCCGCGTCCTCCGAGGCCGGCTGTGGGCGGGGCGGCGGGGCCTGGAGCGAGTGTGGTGTCACGCCGAAGGGCCCCGCGGTGACTTGCTCCTGATTTCTGAGTTACAACACCTCTCCCCTCTGCGGGGGCCCCTCTGCGGGGTCCTCTGCCCGCACGTCCACTCTCCTTTATCGTCAGCTCCTCCTCGACGCCCCTGTACAGCCTGGAGTCTTGGCTTCAGACCCTCTGCTGGGAGCAGGGAGAGACCACAGGGAGAGGCCGGCGCGGCCCCCCGGTCGGACCAGTACCTGGCTTCTCCTTCGGGCAACCTGTGTGTGTGTGTGTGTGTGTGTGTGTGTGTGTGTGTGTGTGTGTGTGTGACCCACGGGGTGCCTCCTGCACAACCTTTCAGCAGGCGAAGGTTCGCCCCGGGAAGGCCTTCTCAGCACTCCCACCGCAATCCACCGGGAGCTTTCCGACTAACTTCAGGCGCCTGGGGCCTGTCTCCAGGGACTCTGTTCCGTGATTCTGGAGTGTGGCCCGGGCCATTCTCCTATGCAGCCGGGGTTGAGAACTGCGGACCCGTGGCTGCCTCCCCTTCACGTGGGTGAACGCAGGACTTATGGACACCCCACCCCCCGCCCCAGAAATCTGTATTTCAATACGGCAGCTGGTCCACACAGAGGAGTGGACCTCTAACAGTGAAATGCAGGGGGCGTGGAGGTGGTATTTTGGGCACGGGTGCCTCTGGAACGCACAAGGCAACCCCTCGTTGCCAGGATTCGCACTGGTGCCTGTCCGCGGACGGGGTGCTCCGCAGACGGGGTGCTCTGCTCGGGGTGAGACTTTTGTTTTTTCTCATTTTTTCTCCTTTGCTTCATTAGGAGGAGCTCCCAGGCACAGGGATGGACAGTGTCCTTCGGATGCAGGAAGGTGGCCTTGAAAAGGTAGGAGAAGGGTAACACAGTTGCCCGCCGATCAGAAGCAACCCAGCCAGAGTTGGGTCTCATTATGAGGACGGGGTGGTGGTCCTGAATCTGGGGGTCGGGGTAGAGGAAGGATAAGGACTGGCTCAGCCTGGAGCCCATGGGGAGACCTTCCAGCTGTGGAAAAGCCCGGTGCTCAGCGAACGGGCCTACTGGGCGCATTCTGGGTTGCACGGAGCCGCGGCAGCTTGAACAAGCCCCAGTGGGCGTAGGCTGGGGGGTCTTTCCCGCTCTGCTTTCTCCTGAGGAGCAGTTTCGGAGAGGCCTCGGGCACGCTCTGAGCACCTCGTCTTTGAGGCCTTCTGTGGTGGCCGCTGACTGACTGTGGCCCTTGGGGCTACTTGCCGTCTGTCTGTGACTGGTGGCCAGGACTGCACACACCTCCTGGGCCTGCGAGGGGGGAGTGAGCAGCGTGCGTGGGAGCGGGAGACCGTGCCTGCCTGGCCTGCAGGGGCGATGCCTGGGCAGATGGGGCGCCGGAGAGCATACTGGTTCCTTTCTCCTAGAGAATCTCCAGAAGCAAGAGCCGTCCCCACTCTTAGGACCTGGAGTCCGGTTCCCCTACCCGTTGGGGCTCTTCCCAAATGGATAGAGGGGGGTGGGAGCAGCAGCGAGTGAGTGGAGACGTGGAAGGGCCCATGGACTGCCCTGTTTAGGGCTTCGGAAGCTTGGGAGCCAGACCCCCTTAAATGGACCGGGCACCTTGGCGGTGCCGGGGATGGAGGAGGCCTCCTGGGTCTTCAGTTGGGCCCCCAAAGAGCATAGGGTTGGAGCCCGCAGAAGAGAGATGGAAGGAGGCGGGAGCAGGGCCGCAGAGGCCTGGCCTGGCAGTAGGGTTCACTATGGCCCAGCATCTCTCTGCTCAGGGGGTTTTGTGGGGACGTAGGGGTGTCATAGTTTTGCAGGTGGAGAAACGGATACTCAAGTGAGTGGAACCAGGACTTGGGGAAGATGGGAGTCTAGGCACTGAGCTTTTCTTGGGGGGGCGGGGCGGCCTTATTTGTTTATTTACTTATTGACCAACGGTTTCCTGAGTACCTACTGCGTGCCAGGCACTCCTTGAGACGTGCTGGGTGGAGCAGCGAGCAGGGGAGTGGAGTCCCTGCCCCTGGGAACTGACATTCTGGGGGGGGGGGGGCGGGGGCCGGTAGCGTGTACACAGATGAGATCATGCTGCAGAGATTAGAGGCCATGGTGACACGATGGGGAATGGCTACAGTGAGAGGGAGAGAGGGGCTGAGAAGTGACATTAGGTGGGAAGTCAGGGAAGACTTCTCTCAGGAAGTGACACTTGAGCTGGGGCCAGCATAAGATGCCCACAGATACCAATACAGATCAATATATAGATATGCACATATATAACCTATAATAACAGATTCCACACCACATCCCATCCCACATGTGAGGGCACCGGTGGATATCACCGTCTTAGCAAAGGCCCTGGGGTGGGAATAAGGAGTGTTTATCCGCCGCACGGAGAGGAGACCGCCGCCTCTGGGCACGGCGGATGGGGTGGGAGAGTGGCCTGCCGGGTTGGAGAGGCGGGCGGGCCCTTCCCACGGAGCCTGGTCATCCCGGGGCCGTGGGAAGACACAGGAGGTTGTCCACGCAGACGTGTCAGGACCTGCCGCTCCGGCTGTCCCTGGAGAAAGGATTGGGGTGGGAGCAGGGATGGATCAATGGATCAGGTCCGGGCTCGCGATGCCCTGGCCTTAGCGGTGGCCGAGGACGCAGAGGGAAGTGAGAAATGCGGCAGAGCTGCCTGAGCCCCAGGACCCTTCCCGGGGGGGGGGGGGGGCGGGGGGGGCCCTGAGTGTCCCCGCAGGCCCTGCAGCTCCGGGAGCGCCTGTGTTTTCGATCCTGGTTGGCGTTTGTGGTTCAATTGATCTGCGTGTAATTGATGGTGCTTCTCCCCAATCTGCAAGCCAGACAGGACCAATGCGGCACATCGTTTGGCGCAGCACAACCACTCGCCGGGATCCTCCTCCCTACCCCTCTCCACAGGAAGATGATGGGGGGGGGCGGGGGGCAGGAATGACAACAGAAATCTCGGCCCCTATCATGTTTCTGATCCTAAAGACGGGCAGGCGGGGTTCCCAGAAACCAGCCCTGGCTTCGCGACCTACCGGCATCACACACAGAGCCCTTGGCCCCTCACCGTCTCCGTCTGCGTCAGAAATGAGAGGAGCCGTCGCCTTCACTGCGGCAGGTTCCGTCCAGGCTAACGGGGGTGCGGCCTGCACGCAGAGTCGTGGGGTGTCAGTACCGCTGATAAGGCTCTCAAAGGAGCAGCGTGTTTGGTTCTGAGAGGGGCACGCTCCCCGTGGAACGCGCCCTCGCCCTCCTACGTACGGATGTGATTTAAAGCACCCCGAGTGTTCTCCTCCGCTGTTTAGTTAAGGCGTTTAGACCAGCAGAGACTCCATCGAGATGAAGCAGTGGACGTGGACGGAGAGGGGCTCCGGGAAACCGGCGGGGGGCGGGGTGGGGGGATATTGATTACCATCACAGAAGACTGTGGTGTCAGGTCACCTTCCTGCCATGGATTGCCGATCGGCTCCATCCCGTCCCTCCCTTCCCCAGCCCTCCCACCCCTCCCCTCTGCCAATCACAGACACATCCATTGCGTTCGTGGCGGGGACAGATGTGATCATTGCGCCCCCGCAAGTGCTGTTGCGATTCCAAGTCGTTTGTCACACACAGCAAAGCCCAGGTGAGGCTGGGGAGAGGGGACAGTGAGGAAGCAGGCGCCTGCAGACAGGCCACACATCCCCATCCCTCCGTGAGGGGAGCTGGAGGCCTGGTTGCTGCTCTCGGATTCGGATGCAGGCAGCGCTGTCTGGGTGCTGGGCTGGGCGGAAGGATGCAGGATGACTCTTGGAACCGCTAGGAGAAGTCTTTGTCAGTCAGGGGCGGCCCTCCACCCTCTCGGGGGTGCGGTGGAGGGCAGAAGAGAAAACAGCCTTGCAGCTTAGCTACCCGCCTGCATAGCCAGGACAGAGCAGCAGGGACCAGGCCAGCAGTTCCTGCCGTGGGTGGTGTTAATTCTGTTGTCTCTGTAGCCTGTTTGCAAAAACACACACACACAATCGATTAAGTCAACACTTGGGCTGCAGAGATTTTAATCTTGCCAAAACAGATAGCTAAGCGAATCCTTAACTAACTTTTGCAAAGTAGGATCTAAATCCTCACCCGTCGAAGTTTCCTTATCGCAGTGAAGAGAGCACCGACATCAGGCTGCAAGGACTCATACCTTCCTTTTATCCGTGTTTTGGTGCTAGGTGTCGGGGACACAGAGACGGACAAAACAGACAAAGCCCCTGCCTTTATGAAGTTTATATTCCAGAAAGGACAATGTGTTGTTGTGGTGGTGGTTTTTTTAAGCTAAACAAACAGAAATGGTTTTAATTTGCTGAATAATTAAATGGTCTTTAACAGCTGAGTAAGGGCAATACTTTAAATTTTTTTACTGTGATAAGAACATGAGACTAAACAGAGCAGTTTCATGCTGTTGTTGACTACAGGTCCAATGTTGTGAGAAGGTCTCTGGAGATTTTCCATCTTCCTTAACTTGATGCAATAACACTCCCCCGCCACCCCCCGCCACCCCCCAGCCTGGTAACTCCCACCCCAGCCTTTGGTGTTGTGAATGTGAGTGCTGCAGACAGCTCACCGCAGTGGGATCAGGCCTTGCTGTGCCTGGTTTATTTCCCTGAGCAGGGTGTCCGCAGCCTCCATCCCTGCTGCTGCGTCTTGCAGAATCCGCTCCTTCTGTAAGGCTGTGTAGTATTCCACTGTGTGTGTGCGTCCCGTTTTCTTCATCCACCACCTGCTAGGGGAAGCTGGGCTGTTTCCACATCTCAGCCATTGTGAACAGGGCTGCAGTGAACGGGGCATACAAATGGCCAACAGGGAAATGACAAGATGCTATCAGATCGTCAGGGAAGTGCACATCCAAACCACAGCGAGGTATCACCTCTCCCATGTCAGGGTGGCTTTATAAACACACACACACACACATACACACACACACACCACCCACCACCCACCACACACCACACAGAAAACACACATACACACACACCACACACACACACACACACCACACACCACACAGAAAACACATACACACACACACACACACACACACACACACACAACACAGGTGCTGGCGAGGATGTGGGGAAACTGGAACACTGCTGGTGGGAATGCGGAACGGTGCAGCCATTATGGAAAAACAGTGCGGCGGTTCCTCACAACCTTAAAAATACCCCCCGCGACCCGGTCCACGTCTGGAAGTATGTCCAAAAGCATCGGAATCAGAATCTGGAGGGATTGGGCTGCCCACGGCCTGCAGCGGTTTTCAAGCTTTCGCACGATTCAGAATTAGCTGGAGGGGTTGCTAAGGTAGCCATGGCGGGACTCCACTCCCTCCCAGAGGGTCTGGTCCAGTAGGTCTAGGGTGGCATTTCTAACACATCCCCAGGTGCTGGGCTGCCGCTGTCCCAGGGAACCCCACTTTGAGAACCACTGCACTGGTTTAGGGCGTGGCTGCCCAGCCTAGGGGCACAGTGAAATCACCGTTTGACAGCTTTTGGAAAATACGCCTGCTGGGCGCCCACTGCTAACGGTTCTGGTTGCACCGGTCTGGTCTGGCTGCCCTTTGGACTTGTGCTTTTGGGAGCGGGAGGGAGCCCGAAGCCTCCAGCTCACCCTCCACGCCCCCATCACCAGCTGCCGCGGCGGGAGGCAGGGGTTGGCTCCTCGCTGCGCATCCCCGCACCTCAGTGAGGCCAGCTGAGGGGCCCGTGGTGGAGCAAAGACCCTGCCCCTCATCGGCCCCCACAGCCCCCATTCCCCGAAGCAGGACACAGCCTTCAGCTCCCCGAACAGGCCGACTTTCCGGGGATGGCGCTGGGCGGCGTCCAGGGGTTTTCTGGACCACTTCCGTTCTTGGAAGCGAGCGCCTCCCCGACATGTTAGGAAACATGCGTGCTCTGCCTGCGGCCGGGACGCCCGGCCAGCCCCGGGGAAGTGGCCTGGAATGTGTATCCTCATCTTGCGGGGTCTGTCTGCTCTGGATACCAGAGGGGCGCGAGCCTGGCCGTCTGACCGGCTCTGCCCCAGGCCCGCTGGCCCTTCTGCACACTCGGCTCTATTGGAAGGCCATGACTTTTGGGGTAGAAAGAACTTAGACAAAGGAGGACGTGTGGCCACACAGGAAGCTTCTCTTTTTAAAATAAAAAAAATTTTTTTTTATTGATTTCAGAGAGGAAGGGAGAGGGAGAGAGTAATATACACTAGTAAACATCAGTGATGAGAGAGAATCATGGATCGGCTGCCTCCTGCAGGCCCCACACTGGTGATCGAGCCTGTAACCCGGGCCTGGGCCCTGACCGGGAATCAAACCGTGACCTCCTGGTTCACAGGGTGATGCTCAACCACTGAGCCACACTGGCCGGGCTGGGAGCAGCATCTCTGGTCCATGCTGATGGGACAGGGTTTCCTGGGTGGGTTGGCAGCCTTGGGTGTCTGAGACCAGGCTTCTGGGAGGCCCCACTCCGCAGCCTGCCTCCTGCAGCCAGAGAATTGGATTTTCCATTAGAATCCTATCTCCTCCTCGTCTGGTGTCCGACGTGAAGAAATCACCCCCCGCCCTGTGCCTCCTTCGGCCCATCTTGGCGTCCCTGCGGTTTTCATGGCCGGCCCTTTGTACGGGAGCTGAGCACTAAGCAAGCATTATCGCCGCCTTGCGCCCCGCGCGCCGCGGCCGCATAAATCCCACGTTAACCTCACCCCGAAGAGCCCCGAAAGCATTTCAATAAAAGTCCCCCGTGGCTGCCGTGCCGGGTAGCCAAACGGGATAAAAAATGCACACACATCCCAGGACGTTATGAACCTTTCCATCAGCCGTCATAATAAACAGACCGCCGGTTGGGCTCGGCGATGGAGTTACATCTTAAAGCAGGGGATGGAGAGACACATCAAGGCAGGGCCGAGATGATGGTGCGATCCCAGCCGGCGAGGCCCGCGATTTCCAGGGCTGGGCTCCGGGCAGGTGGGCATCTCCGGTGCCTCGCGATCCGAGTCCAGTTCTCGGCGCTCCTTCTCCGTGGTTCCGAGAGAAATGAGCAAATGAAGACATCGCTGCGGCTCTCCGATGGGGAGCAGAAGCGGCCCGCTGAAGGCTGGGTCGCACACCGTTTGTCAGCGGAATAAAAATTCAGATGAGGTATTTTCCTGACGCCGTGCCAGGCCCCATTAGGACAGCATTTTATTTTCATGTGTCAGTGACGGCTCGCGGTCGGGGCCAAACTCCATCGGCCTACAAGGTGTTACCTGAAGTCAGGCACGCACCGCCCATGTCTCGGGCAGCACAGCTGGGCGGGGTGGCTCGGTCCGCATCTGCCCGGACCCTTCCCTGTATGTGATTTCCCACTGACAGTTCCACCAGTGGATGAGCCGTTCGGATCCTCGACCCCGCGTGGGTGAGAGAGCGCGCCGGTGGCCGTGGCGGGCGTGCAGCTGTTGGGGCCTGGGCACATCTGCAGGCAATCAGGCTGCTCTCTGGGCAGGAACGGTGTTTTATTATGGGATTAGAAGTGTAATCTTGGATAAACAGTGGAAATTGGAGGACTCCAGTTGGAAGACTTGTTTTCTCTCCCAGAGAGCAGTGTAAATAGCAAACCAGAAACCAGTCGCTCATTATCGAAGCCATCATCGAACTCGCCCGCCTCCTCCCTCCTTCTGGCCGGACCTCAGAGGTCAGCTCAAAACTGGTGGGAAGGGAGGTGCAAGGGGGTGCCAGGCTGGGCGCATGGTGGTGGTGGTGGGGCAATGGCTGGGGCCACTGGGGGATCTGGGCCGCGCCCCGGCCTCTGTGCATTTCTGAGAGTCGGGTATTTCTTCCCACAAACCCCCTCCCCCCCATGTCTTCCCACCTTTGTGTGGGACTCAAACTGTGGGGGTGACATCCAGACTGGTACCGCTTCCTCTCTCCCATTCCGGTAAGAGATGGGATGAAGTTACTCAGTTTTTGTTTTTCGTTTCCAAAGCAGATGTACCCAGTCCCTGTGCGTCGGTCTAGGACAGTGGTAGGCAAACTCATGAGTCAACAGAGCCAAATACCAACAGTACTTCTTCAAAATAGACTCGCCCACGCCGAAAACCGACTTCTGCGCGTGGGCCACGAGGTTTCAATTGCACTGTACGTGCACCTGCACGTGGCATTTTGTGGAAGAGCCACACTCAAGGGGCCAAAGAGCCGCATGTGGCTCGCGAGCCGCAGTTTGCCAACCACGGGTCTATGATCACGCCCTTCATTTTAATCTTCGATGGTGAACGTCACAACTGCTCACTTACAGCAGGAACACATGGCACTTCCTATGTTGGCACTGGACCCGGCCTCCCCCTGGCCACTTGCCTGTCACGGCTGCTGTCGGCCTTTTCTGGATTGTCGCCCTCCTGTGACTCCCCCCGCCCCCCCACCCGCTCTCTCCCACCACGCGATGTGTCTCCAGGGGCCTCCCCACTGCTCGGTGGCCGGGGTGCCCTCCTTGCCTTGGGTGGTTCCATGCATCGCAGAGCGTGTTGCTCTGGGCCACAGTGAGTCGGCTGCGGAGGGCAAGTTGCCCGGGCGCTGGAAAGTTGGGAAAAGACACCTCAAGGTCGTGTCCGACGTGGAGGACCATCGCCATGAGCGGCCGGTGAAAAACACGGGCTCCCCGACGGGCTGCTGGCTGCTTCGTCAAGCCAGTCTGGCGATGATCACCAAACATCTTCATTTGCGAGGAAGGACGGAAGGCAAAGCCCTGAATGCTGCTTCTAGAAAATGCATTGTTGCTTCTCAGCAGCGAGGTTCACTGCTCAGAGGCTCAGTGTGGGCGACCACTAGGCGAGCCAACCTGGCGTGGAACCCGGAGGCGCACCGAGGGATGGACCAGACGGGCGTGGCGGGTGGGACTCGCGGCAATGATTCTCCTCCCGGCGCAAGACGTCAGACCCCGGCTTCTGACTCGGCGGGTCTGAGGTTCTGCCTTGGTAACAAGCACCCAGGGTCCCCCTCTGAGCAGCCGGGACAAGACTCCTGGGGCCTGCAGCCCCTCGTCAGCGTGACCGATGGGTGCCGGAGCCTGCAGGGGGCTGGCCAGATGGCCCTGGATGGCCCGGGTGGAGATATTTTCCCAAGGGAAGGTCAGAAGTTAAATGCAGAGAAGGGGTCCCGTGGCCGGGCCCCCCGGTGTGTGTGGATCCTGAGACCTTGGGGCAGAACCAGCTCAGCTCTGGCCGTGCATGGAGGGTGCTGCTCCTTATCCAAAAACAACACGGCCGACGAGGATCGGGTTTGTCTGGGCACGCTCTGTCCAAGCAGGCTTTTCCGTTCATGGAATCACCCGCGAGAGCCTTCCAGACATGTGGATGTACGTGTTTGGAAATTCAGCTGATTTTTCTCAGATATTTTCGTTCTTGAACGTCGGGCAGGGAGGAGGGGGTGTGGAGAGGTGGAGAGAGGTACCGTCAGAAGAAGGGCATTCCACGGGCCATTGGAAGGCGTCTTGAGACACGAGAACGGAGCTGTGGGGAAGGCGCGTGTCCTGGAGCCAGGCCCACCTGCGGGGGGTCCAGACCAGCCACTCCGCCTGCCCGTGACTCAGGGCCTTGGGATTGGGGGTTAGTGACGAGCCAGGCGGCCCCGTTCTGCTCTGGATGGTCCTCTGTGCACCCGTGTCCACTCCGCCCTCGCAGGGGGACAGGAAAGCAGAGAGTCCATAGCAAGGGGACGGGGGCGGCGGGCGGTTCTGCCGTGGCCTTCCCTCCTGTTTACTGTGCGTCCGGGACCCGCTGGGCACTTGGAAATCGAAATGCACCAGGAAGCGGCCTGGGAAACTTAGCTCCCCCGTCTTCGGGGGCACCTGGCTGGACTTCAGAGAGAAATCAGATAAAGCAAAGACAAGACCATTGTCAGGGGCCCCAGATGGGAAGGCGAGGGAGAATCGGACACCAGAAAGGAGCACGTGGCTCCGTGAGGGAGCCCCCGGGGACGGAGGAAGGAGCCCCACACAATCATATCCCCCCTCATTTAAAAAAAAAAATGACTTTCACAAACTCCAGTTCATCTTCTGGTCACAGGATAGACGCTGTGATGCCCACGTGACTGTTGAGGAGAGCGAAGCCGGAGGAGCTGGGGGGTGAACTCCAGGCGGGTAGCTTGGCGGGTGTTTCTTTGGGGGGTAGGGGGGACGGTTGGGGGAGCAGGACTCCTTGTTCTGATCACCCCATTTCATCTGCTGCACAGACCAGGCCCCTCATTACAGAGTGTTTCTATTCAGCTCGTAAACACGGCGCTGAACTCCCATAGCAGCGGTTCTCAACCTGTGGGTCGCGACCCCTTTGGGGGTAGAATGACCCTTTCACAGGCGTCGCCTAAGACCATCGGAAAACACATATATAATTACATGTTGTTTCTGTGATAAATCACTATGCTTTCATTATGTTCCATTTGTCACAATGGAAATACATCCTGCATATCAGATATTTACATGACGATTCATCACAGTAGCAACATTACAGTTATGAAGTAGTCATGAAAATAATTTTATGGCTGGGGGTCACCACAGCATGAGGAGCTGTATGAAAGGGGCGCGGCATTAGGAAGGTTGAGAACCGCTGTCCTCAGGCCTTTGATTTGGAAGGAAGCAATCGTGCGCTCACTCGCAATCCGCGCGCCGCAAACACGCCCGCTTCCCCTCCCTGTGCCAGTGGTTCCTTGAACCAGCCCTCTGGGCTCTGCACGCGTCACCTGGCCATGTCCCTGGGCAGCTGTCGGGATCTGTCTGGATGTCACGGCCCTGGCAAATCCGATCTCCCTGCATCCATGGCCTCACAGAGCGATGTTGCCGCCCCTCCTACTGATTTGGGGGTCTGTCCTCCACCCCCTGAAGTCGGGGGCTCCCTTTACCTTCCAGAACTCGGCAGGAGGGAGGCTGCATTGTTCACGACAGCCAAAAGGCGGAGGCAACCCAAGTGTCCATGGACAGATGACCGGATGAAGAAAATGTGGAACCTGCGTGGGGTGGAATGTTATCCAGCCCTGAAAAAGGAACTTCTCAGCAGTAAAGATACATGTCTTTTAAACATGACATTCTGCTGCGTGCTTCCACACGGAGGAACCTGGAGGACATTGGGCTGAGTGAAATAAGCCAGACACAAATGGACACATACTTTGCGATTCCACTTACCGGTGATTCCCAGAGTCCTCAAACCCACAGAGACAGGAAGTAGGATGGTGGGTGCGGGGGCTGGGGCAGGGGAATGGGGGTTCGTGTTTCGTGGGGACAGAGTGGTGGTTTGGGAAGATGGAAAGGCTCTGGAGGGGGGTGGTGGCGATGGGTGCACAGCGATGTGAATGTGCTCAGTGCCACTGACCTGGAGACGTCACACGTGGGTGAGACGGGAAATGGTATGCTCTGTGCCTTTTAGCCACAATGAAACGTAATTGTAGACAGTCACGTTTCTAAATATGACAGGAGCCTTGGGGAATGATATGGGCCCACAGTTTCATAACCATGGGGCGGGGAAGGCCGGAAGCAGAGCACGAAATCCAGAATCCACGTGGGAAAGGTGGACAGGGTGACGGCCACAGCTGCATGGAGACGGACGGCGATGCCCACGGCACTTTCTAAAGGGCAACCAGGAGGACAGCAGTTCCTAAACCTCAGCCACCTTCTCAAGGGCGGCCTTGCCACACATCCCTACTTTGTGACTTACCTATTTTCCCTTTAATCTCTTACCCACTTCAGTGAGGTGTAATTCACAGACAAGAAAACGCCCCCACGTTAAGTGTCCATTTCCATGAATCATGACAAGCTCACATACCCACGTCACCACCTCTACCATCAAGACACGGACCTTTTCTGCCCGGCCGGCGTGGCTCCGTGGTTGAGTGTCGACCTATGAACCGGGAGGTCACGGTTCGATTCCCGGTCAGGGCACAGTACATGCCCGGGTTGTGGGATGGATCCCCAGTGCGGGGATCACTGATGTTTCTATCTCTCTTGCCCTCTCCTTCCTCTCCGAAGTCCATAAAAATAAATAAAATGTTAAAAAAGAAAAGGAAGACACGGACCTTTCCCATCATCCTCCAGAGATGCTTTCAGGCCGGCTCCTGCCCTCCCCGGGGCCTCGAGGGGCTCTCTGGGCACCCCAGGCGGGGGAGGAAGGACAGCACCCTTGGGACACATCCCTTTTGCCCGGGCTCTGTTCCTGACTCCGTGTCCGGTGCCGACACCCCCGCCCCAGCGCTTCCTGAGGAAGAGAAATCGCCGATCTGTGCCCCACATGGAGAGGCCACGGGGAAAGACAAACGCTTTAAACTCCCAGCCACCGGCCTCCTGTGCCTGATCCTTCCCTAACATATGCTAACATATGCTCCCCTCCAGAACTTCAAAAACCCGCTTTCCGCAGCGAGGAAAACAGGACCATGCGTCCGGTTCCACTCCCAGCCCCGCCGCTCCCCTCTCGTACCATTACCTCACGGACAGAGGAAAATGTAAATCTGAAATATGCTGGTGATTATGGCCTTTCTTCCTGACAGACGTTGTAATCTAAATGCACATAAATTGAATTTCTCCTTTTAAGAAATTTGAATACCTTTGGAGCATTTTAGCAAATCATGTGCAGCCCTCGTGGCACCACATCAATGCTCCGTGGAAAAGTGATCTGTCTGTGGCGTGACTCCCGCACTGGGAGGATGGCGCGGGGCCGGGACACGCCAAGAAAAATAGGACGGACTTTATTGATATTCAGAATTTATTTTATTAAACGCGCACACAAGACAGAGACGTGGGGCGCTGGGGGCTGCCAGGGAAGGAGCTCCCAATATTAACTCCCTAAATCCTGCTCGTGCTGTCCGCCTGCCAACACAGGAGCGGGTGTGTGTGTGTGGGGGGTGGGGGAGGGAGGGAGGGAGAGGGGGGAGAAAATGGAGAGAGAAGGGTAATCGCAGATTTGCAGTTTTGCTTCGTTTTGACTCTGCTCGCTGGGGCTCCCTGCGGGGGGAGGCCTTGTGTTAACGATTATGTGGGACATGGCCGTGGTGGGGAGTGGGAGCGGGAGGCTGCAGCGCATCGGATGAGAGTTCTTGGGCCCAGATGTCGCTGGGGGGAGAGGAAGGAATGTTCGCACAACCTCATGTTCACCAGCTCGTGCCCGGGTGTGAGTGTGGCAGCTCAGATCGCTTGGCACGGCTCAGGGGCTGAGTCCTGGGTCGCTTGGGGGTTGATTGTTGATGGTCACTGCTAAGCTGGCAGAGTAAAAGAAGACGAATAATAATAATAACAACAACAATCTATAATAATAAAAGGGTAATATGCTAATTAGACCAGACGTCTTTCCGGACGACCTTCCAGATGAGGCTGGAGCTGCAAGGGAAGCCTGGGTCCCAGGTGCCTGCTGGTGGCCGGAGGGAAGTCAGGGTCCCAGGTGCCAGAGGGAAGCCAGGGCCAGCAGCCGGGGGAAGGAAGGCCTACTCTTGCACAAATTTCGTTTATTGGGCCTCTAGTAATAATAACAACAGGCATCCAGCTCTCAATTCTCTGCATCTCCGGCTTGAACGCGGTCCAGTGCCTGGGCTCACCGTTTAGCTCTGGGTTGGCACCTTTGCAAGTGACCATGGCCCTGGTCCAAGTGCTCTTTGGATCTGTGCCCAGTCGGTGCCCAAGGACTCTGAGGCAGGGGTGTGGGGCTTGGCCTTGGCTTGGCCTGGAGTTGACCTCTGGGATGTTAGGACCGATGCTGGTGGATGGGGCCAGGTGGATGTTGCATGTTGGGGACATGGTTTGGGTGTCCCTCGCCCATAACTGCTGGTCCCATATTTACAGAGGACTCCTGTCTCCAGAGCTGATGTGGCCTGTGTTCCCTGCAGGTCCTGAGTTAACCACTAACGCAGTGGTTCTCAACCTTCTGGCCCTTTAAATACAGTTCCTCATGTTGTGACCCAACCATAACATTATTGTCGTTGCTACTTCATCACTGTCATGTTGCTACTGTGATGAATCGTCATGTAAATATCTGATAGGCAGGATGGCCTTAGGCGACCCCTGGGAAAGGGTCGTTCGACCACCAAAGGGGTCGCAACCCACAGGTTGAGAACCGCTGCACTAAAGTAGTGAGTCATAGGTGTGTCCCCTTCTGCCATCACGTCCCAGCTCCAGGCGCCTGAAACTGGATGAATTCCTTTGGACAAGAAGCTGCCTGGAGGAGGCATCAGGAAGCCCCTGTCTTGGGCCACGGGTCCCACAGTGGGTCAGACCAGCTCTTCATTGAGACATCAGGCCATGCATCCCCTTATAAAACAACGCGCGCCAGGGCCTGACCGGGGCGAGGGCTACTATGACAACCACAGGGTCTGCAGGGCGCGCAGGAGAGGGGAGTGACTCAAAGCAGGGCCTCCTACCCCAGACCCAGGTCGGCATCCTGACGCCATCACCTCGGGACTTTGGGCAAGTGGCTTCCCCTACGTGTGCCTCAGTTTGTTCACCAGTAAAATGGGGCTGATGCTCTGAGGCCAAACCACACGGAATTGCCATCAGTGTTGGCCAGGCTCTGTGGGTGAATGGCGGTTGCATGTGGCGCATGCTCATGGAGTCCTGGGGAGGTTCTTTACACGCTTAGAAGAGTGCAGAGCACGTGGTGAGCGCCCAGGAAGTGCCGCTTCTGCCATGGATCCTCACCCGTCACTCTCTGGCCCAAGGGAGGGTGAGCCCTCAGAGGGGGTCTTTTTCCTGGGAGCTTTCTGGACTCATGGGGAGTAGGGAGGGGAGAGGATAGACCTGACCCAGACCTGCTCCTCCCTGCCCCCTCCTGCCTGCTCACCTGCACCAACACAGAAGCCATGTGCGCCTGTCATCTTGCCACAAAGTCGCCTGAGAGAAGGGTGAGGCAGGGTGTAAGTGGGCTCCAGAAAACTCACTAATCAAGCTAAATGCTATGTTAATACAATATTTTTGAAAGTCAGAATTAATGGTCCCGGCCGCGGTGGCTCAGTGGTTGGGTGTTGACCTATGAACCAGGAGGTCGTGGTTTGATTCTCGGTCAAGGGCATATGCTGGAGTTGTAGGCTCGATCCCCAGTAGGGGGCGTGCAGGAGGCAGCCGATCCATGAGTCTCTCTCATCATTGATGTTTCTATCCCTCTCTCTCTTCTCCTCTCTGAAATCAATAAAAATATATTTAAAAATAAATAAAAGTCAGAATTAATAAAAAAAATTCACGATGGACGAAATATCAGCATTTTAGAAAAGACGGCATCTGGCAGAGTGGGGTCTGGCCAGGAAGGTGACCAGTGTGGGGAGGGGAGGGGCTGGGGTGGGGGCGGGGGCACTTCCTGAGCACTCGTTCTCGCTGCTCCTCCTTTTCCATCTGTGACTCCAGTGGGGGCTTTATTGTACTCTCCCCGCATTTGGATAATTTATTTGTGTCTGAAGGAAATCCAACAACAGCGCCCACGAGCCGACGACCCCCATGATGTGATGCGTGGCTGGGTGTTGGGCGCGGGGAGCCACGCCCGGCCACGGTCTGGCCCTCTGAGCGCTTGTTGCAACTGAATAATTGCTTGTTAGACGGCACCGGACTGATTGATGGGGGATCAATCTCTCTGCTGGTCTCCGTTCCGCGGCTTCCCTGCCAGGAGGCTGAGGAGAGAAGACACGCGGGCCGGGCCAGGCCGAGCGCAGCTACAGACGTGGAGGGCAGGGAATGGCGCTCTGCCCCCGCCTCCCGCACCTGGGGAGGCCTCTGCACCCCTCAGCGCGGATGGGCGTGTGTGTTCAGGATAACGGTCACGACCTCCGGTGCCTGGGACGTGATGCCAAGGAGCATGTCAGGCCCATCCGAGGGGCGCCCCTCCTCCAGCCTCCACGGGAACCCCGCTCTGGGAGGCAGACGGTCAGGACTGCCCTGAGACTTTGCCGAGATGGGGTGACTGGGGGTGCTCGCCCCGCACTGTGGAGGCTGGCAGATGAGGGCAGGAGAGAGATGGACAAAGGAGTTTGTTTTCTTAATACTATGGGGATATTTGCTGAGGGAATTGCTTCTACTTCCTTTTTTAAAAATATATATATACATATATATATATATATTTATTGATTTCAGAGAGGAAGGGAGAGGGAGAGAGAGAGAAACATCAATGATGAGAGAGCATCATTAATTGTCTGCCTCCTGCACGCCCCCTACTGGGGATGGAGCCTGTAACCCAGGCATGTGTCCCTTGACAGGAATCCAACCCGGGACCCTTCAGTCCTCAGGCCGACGCTCTATCCACTGAGCCAAACCAGCCAGGGCAAAGTAATGTCTTTCTAATTTTTAAAATTGAGAAAATTGGGAGGAAAAATCTCCACCTATAAATGCCACTTTAACTGAGATTCAAGTTCCTTCTCCGTCAGAGAGATGAAAAAGACTGAGTTTCAGTGGGACAGAGGGGAGCTGCCAGGGCCTGAGTTTTGGGGGGCTGGCTGGGGGTGCAGAAGGGCCCCCACGGAATACTCTTCTTCCAGAAGAATCACACTGGTGTTTTGCTTTCAAAAACCCCGGGCCCGGCTGGTTGAGCCAAGCCGGCCGGGATGCATTTTTTGGCTTCGGCGCCGAAAGAGAGAGGAATCAAAAAAAAAAAAAAAAAAAAAAAAGAGAGAGAAAAAGAAAGAAAGATCATTTCCGTAACTACTAGGTATTAATATCCTGTTTAATTTAATTTCGGCTTTCTGCGCCGCCGAGCCCTCTCCCGCTAACACACACTGTCAGCTTGGCAGGGAGTGGCTGACAGTATCAAAGGAGGATTTAGCTCTGAACCCTTGCCATGAGAGTGGCTCTATCTGCGCCCAGCGCGGCTTTCAGAGGCGGGCATTGTGTCCCGCAAAGACGGTAATTGAGTGAATGAGGCCTGGCCCCTGGGCCTGCACGGAGCTCTGATAAGGACATAAAGACACCGGCTTAAAGGGCCTGCTTGCCAGAGGCGGAGAGGCTGGTGCGTGCCCGGGAGGAGGGAAGCCCAGCCATTCCTTCGGAGAGCTGAGCGCTTGGCCCCGAAGCCCTGCAGAGAGAGGGGCCTGGGCAGAGCAGAGGCCGGCCATTCTGCGCCTCAACACCCTGAGCGGGCGCTCGAGGGGAGATAAACAGGTGGAGGGTGGGGTGGGGCTGGCCCAGGCGGCCGATCCACCCTCTGTAACTTCATAAACACACTGTATTCTTATTTGGCCGACCTCTGTCTGGCAAGCTCTGTAAGGACAGCGTTCCAGCCTTCGTCCGGGCTTGTGTGCGTTCAGCCTGGTTCTGAAGGGCTGTGTGGCACCGGGGACTGACTCAGGGCCCCTGGGAGTCCTGACTGGTTAATTTCCCTGGTGATTCCAATGTGCATCCACCTGCCTTTGGTCAGGCTCCACAGACTCAAACAGGACTGCCCACCCTCAGAGGGCTCTGGGCCTTCCCACCTTCGGGAAAAACACACCTTTTCTGGCCCTCCCTCTGTGCACTGAAGACAGTTTAACAGATAAATGACCACAGGGTTATTGCCTGCCCACCCATCCATCCATCCACCTATCCACCCAACCATCTGTCTACCAGCCTCCCCATTCATTATCCATCCATCCATTCATTGGTAAACCCCCATCCCTCCATTCATCCAACTCTTCCATCCATCCATCCATCATCCATCTACCCATCTGTGTACCAATCCCCATCCATCATCCATTCATTCACTGACCCTCCATCCATCCATTCATCCAACTCATCCATCCATCCATCCATCCATCCATCCATCCATCCATCTACAAATTCCCCCATTCATTCATCTATCCACTTATATATACCCCACCCCCATTCATCCATCTATCTATTCATTCATCCATCAATCCACCACCCCATCACCATCTATCTACTCATCCATCCTTCCATCCACCCATCTCTCTGACTTTGGAGAGCCTCTTGTGCTTCAGGCACTAGTGGATGGCATCGTTTAATGGGTTTTTAGTGGTGAAAGCTTTGGACAAGAAGTTCGAACTTGAATCCTTACACTAGTTGTATGACTTTGGCCCAATCACTGCTTTAGATTTTGCCACAATTGGGACCTGCACTAGTCAGAGGCAGGCTAACTTTTTAAAGTTATTGCTCCCAGATTTCAGTGGCTTACCATTATATAAGTCTATTTCTTATTCATGATCCAAACAGATGGTCTTGGTTGATGGACACCTTTCCTCCATGTAGTGACTCAGAGACCCAGGTTCTTTCCATGTTGAAACTCGGCCCTCCTCTAGTCCGTGGAGCCCTTTCCATCCTGCTGGTGTGTGAGGAAAGAGAGAAACTAGGATTCGCTATGCGAGGCCTGGGAGTGGTGCACATCACTCCTGCTCAGTTCCATCAGCCGGAACTCAGTTCTATGGCCACAGGAAGGCACAGAGAACGTGGACATTGGGAGTGCCAGCGGTCTCTGTCACTGGGCCTCCCGATGGTTTTCAATCACAGAGAAACAGCGAAATGTTAGATACCAAGAGAAAGGTCAGGTCACAGGCTCCCAGATGCCCTTCACTCCTTGGCAGAAAGTTAGGCGTGGAGAGAGCCGAGGAGTTTTCTTAACATCTGAACCCACAATCTTTCAAACATGACCAGGCCCCTGATCCAAAGTGGAGGCAAGAAGATTAAATACTTGCCACTGGGGAGAAAGTCCAGGTCCATAGATAGTACCATCTGATCATGGTCTTCTTTTGCCCGGAATTCTGATGGACAAGTTTGCAGCTGGTCTTTTCTAGAAACACATATAAAGTATTTATTTCAAAATCATCATTGTCATCGCCAACATGTATTTAATACTTACGATGCGTCAGGCACTGTTCTAAGAGTTTCACATACTCACATAATTTACTTACAACGCCCTTATGATTATGATCCCCCTGGTATGGAACTCGGTAACAGGAAGGCACTTACCCAAAATCACGCAGCGAAGAAGCGGTAGAGCAAGCAGGGGTGGTTTCGGTGACTTCGCTTGAGCCCAGCAGCATCGATGCGAGAGGCCCAATGCAAGAGAGTTTCTTAAAGGTCTTTCTTATGGCCATTTAAACTCTGTGTCTCAGTCTTCTTATCCATAAAATGGGGTGCCGGCCACTGCCTTGCCTTTGGGGCGGCTCTATTGAAAGGGCCATGGGAGAGAATGAGTTTGCATGCACCTGTCCAAGTGTTCGATGCCCCAGGTGAGCAGAATCATGGCTGTGGGTGGACTGTCTGTCTGTCTGCAGGCCCGTTTCTGCCCTGGGCCTCACAATAGCTAAAAGGCACGGCCTAAGTGATTCAGCAGAGCGAGTGCTTTTGACAGAAGTGGTGTTCAGACGAAGCGCTGGCCTTGGGAATGCTAACCTGGGGCGAGGGGGAGCGGGGAGCCTAGCGCCTTCCGCTGGTCCCTGGCAGCCCGCTGGGCGGTGCGTGTTTTCCCAGCTCCGGGAGACGGCCCATCTCCACTCTCCAGGTGTTTCCCGTCCCACCGAGGGAGCCGTCATCGCTGAAAAGCGAGCTGCTGGGCACCGACTCTCCGGGTTACATGTTCCCGTGCGTTCCCGTCCACTGGCTGGGTTTCATGGCAGGAATGCCGGGGAGACGCAACTGTTTTTGTTTCCTCTCCTTTAAAAAATGCAGAAACCGTAATCTATTGTACATCTGTCGTCCAGTGAGAGTGGGCGGAATGGGGTAGTGGGCGGGGCAGCCGTGGGAAGAGGCGCACCGCTGAGCCCTCCGCTGACAGCGCACCTGCCCAGGTGTGACGGATAGCTCCCTGCCCAGGTGTGACGGTGCCCAGGTGTGACGGACAGCTCCCTGCCCGCTCAGGAGTCTGGAGGAGAAGGGAGGCCCTTGCAGTTTGGGCCTGGGGAGGAAGTTGTTTCTATTTTTCAGGAATGCTGGTCTTTCCTCTTGGAGCTTTTCTGGTTCTGTCTGGGTTCTCTGGAAGCAGTTAGGAGAAACAGCTGGACGTTTGAGGGAAAATGTCTCCTGCGCTCTTAACATCTTTATAAAGCCAGCTCACGTTTACTACTAAGAGAAAGGACGGATCCGAATCGATTCTCCCCAAACCAGCTCTCTTCTCCCTGCGCGGAGCTTTCTCGAAACTCCCAAATGTTTACCGGGCGGATTAAGCAAACAAGAGGTCCTCCAGCGCAGCTGCTTTTTACATATAAGCGTCTAGGGCCCAGGCGACCGAGCACGGGTGGGTGTTGAGCGCACTCGCAGAGTCCACAGCCGGCCTCCCTGGCTAACTCTCAATAGTCCCACACAGCCCCGGGGAGGTTTCTAGGATTAGGTCACAGCCTGGCAAAAGCAGAGAGAGTCTGGAGAAGTCCTAGGTGGATTTTAAAAGCCTCCCCCCTTTTCTCTCAATCTATCGGACCAAGCAGCTGATGCAAGCTTTGGACCGAATGAAGCATTTCAGCCGCTCATATTTTTTTAACCGCAGTGCGCGGCAGGAATCCTGAGCTGCATCTGACCCAGAAGAACGTTCTCGAGCCCGTCGTGAAAGTCTCACCAAGAGTAAGGCTGGCGAAGCAAGCTCCCGCCATTGTTGCTCCGGCAAATAGGGTTTCCTGTCATTCCGACCCGGGTCACTGTCAGACAGAGAGGGCCTCACCGGCTGTCTTAGTCTGCCTGGGCCGCTCTAAATAGAATACCCTAGACTACGCGGCTTAAGAACAGACATTTAGCCCGGCCGGTGTGGCTCAGTGGTTGAGCATCGACCTATGAACCAGGAGGTCAGGGTTCGATTCCTGGTCAGGGCACCTGCCCGGGTTTCGGACTCCATCCCCAGTGTGGGGCGTGCAGGAGGCAGCTGATGCATGATTCTCTCTCATCATTGATGTTTCTACCTCTCTCTCCCTCTCCCTTCCTCTCTGAAATCAATAAAAATATACTTTAAAAAAGGAATAGATATTTATTTCTCATAGTTATGGAGGCTGGGAATTTCAACATCCACGTGCTGGCTGACTCAGCTCCTGGTGAGAGCATTCTTCCTGGCTTCCAGTGGTCTTCCTGCATAGCAAAGAAAGATCTCTCTCTCTCTCTCTCTCTCTCTCTCTCTCTCTCTCTCTCTCTCTCTCTCTCTCTCTCCTCTCCCTCTCTTCTCATAAAGGGCACTAATCCCAACACGAGGACTCCACCCTCATGACCTCCCAAAGGCCCCATCTCCAAGGGTAGGGCTTTGACATACATACTTTGGGAGGACACAACTTACTCCATAGAACCAAGTTACCCCTTGGGACCATCAAAACATGTAACAAAACCAGGACACAGTTGCCTCCCCGAAATCACGTCTGCTGGAAACATTTCCCCACTGAGAAGCACAAAGGGGGTACGTGTCCCAATCATGGGTGCAGGTAACCCTGTCACCAGGAACGGTCCCCCAACAGGTCTTGCTCCCCACCCGGCCCCTCATGCCGCGAGCTAGACAACGTTTGCACATGGGTCTGGGACAGAATCCAGTGTCACAGGCCCAGCAGCGTCTGTGGGATTCTCTCTCAATGTTTCTTCCATGAAAGATGGGTCCCGGCCTTCGGAGCTCCGTGCTGGGGATGGACTCGGCTGTGTAGGTGAACTCTGAAGAGGGCTGCGAATGCCAGGAGCTTCTCCCAGCTCCTGAAACCCGAGCCTTTTACTTGGCCATATTTTCAAAGGAGCAGACAGCTAATGGGAGTCCGTTCCTTACATTAAAAAATATACTTACAGTTAACAGCACCACACCACTTAAGTCGGCAGCCGACCAATTATTAATTAGATGAATGGCCTTTTATAAATCCCTCGGCAGCCTCTGGACAACTGATGGGTCTATGGTCCGTGCATTAGGGGCTGTGGTTCCTCTGTGGTTATAACTATCCGCAGTGGCTGGCAGTGGGAGGGTCATTGCACCAAAAGCAGCTGCCCCGTGGACATGCTGTCCATTGCTACCATAGGGGTGATGGGGAGGGAAAGTTCTGTGCCCTTCCTAGCTGTTTGATCTCGGCAAAGCCCCTAGAATTTTAGTTGCCTCCTCCGAATGTGTCTAATTGATACCCCCAGCTTTCCCCAGCCCAGCCTCCTTTCTTTTGATAACAACATCCTTGTTTCCCTTGAGAAACTATCTCTTCCCTACTCTCAGCCCATTTGGTTTGGGGGAGCTGGCTCCGCTCTTAGGCTAGGGATGGGACAGGTGACCCAGGCCTGGCCAATCAGAGCAGCCCATCCCTCTGTCTAGCCCAGGGGTGGGCAAACTTTTTGACTCGAGGGCCACAATGGGTTCTTAAACTGGACCGGAGGGCCGGAACAAAAGCATGGATGGAGTGTTTGTGTGAACTAATATAAATGCAAAGTAAACATCATGACATAAAAGGGTACGGTCTTTTTTTTTTTTTAGTTTTATTCATTTCAAAGGGGCCGGATCCGGCCCGCGGGCCGTAGTTTGCCCACGGCTGGTCTAGCCCCAGTGATGGGTTCCCATCTTGTCAGAAGCAAAACCACTTGAGGCGCTGGCACCAGATACACAGCTGCTCTTCCGGACCCAGCTGGATTGATCCCGGCGCTCAGCTTTGTTTGTGTCTGCGGAAGTTTGCGAGTTGAACGTTTTGAAGGGTGGTGAAATGCTGTAATTCTTTTAAAAATGTTCAGAAGACTGGAGAAGAAGCCCATTGCTTTCCCAATACACACTACAGAACACAGAGCTCCCCACAATTTCGGCTGGTGGGGCCGAGAAACAACAATTGAACGGGGAAGCCCATGGGCACATATTAGGGTCTAACTACTGCTGTCAAGTACAATGCATGATGCTTACCCGCTCAACCCACAGCCTCGTTTTCACCCATGACCTGTCCCGCTGACAGTGGGTAGGCGAGGACTCTCTCTCTCCCCCAAGCTATGAACCTGAGCCCAGGTTCTTTTCACCTGGTGGCTCTGCCATCGCCTGCACCTGCCAAGCCCTCTCTTGTCCCCCCCCACCCCTCCCAGCCCCCCCAATATCGTTGTGTTCCGACAGCAACCCGAGGCAAGAGGAAGCGTGGAGTATAGTGCTATGCTATAGGTTTGATGTGCCAGGCCTGGCAGTGATGCACATCAGTTCTGTTCACGTCTCATTGGCCAGAACTAAGTCGCATGGCTTCCCCTAACTGCAAGGGAGCCTGGGAAACGTAGTCTCGCTGGATGCCCAGAAGGAAAAGGGGAGAACAGAGCAGCCAGCTAGCTTCTGCCACGCCCCCAGGGACACAATGGCAAGTGTTGTGCTGGTGGTCCAGTTGGCAGCATGTCTTGTTTGTGTGCCCATGGCTGTCACAGGTACGCTTCCGTTGGGCGGCTGAGGGTACAAATAAAACCCTCAAAGCCACCCGTTTCTCAGACTTTCTGGCTCCATGAAATCTAAAATATTTAGGCATTGCCGGCTTCTTGGGTCTCCCTGGATGTCACATTCGCCCCAAGCGACTTATTTGCAATCGGGCAGCAGAGCTGAAGGGTCCAGTGTTGCTCCAGTCAAAACCGGCTTTCCTTTAACGACGCGTTCCCTCGTTTGTTACTGTCTTGAAATGCAGTTTTCCCGGAGAGCTGGGGTTTTCATAAGTGCCCCGTCCTCCGTCCTAAGGCTCCCACACCAGCTCGATGGGCGACATTCTGTGTGTTCAGGAGAAAAATCACTTCCAGGGCTGCACATGAGTCCTTCGCTGATACCCAGGAGTCATGATGTCTGTGACATAATGAACCTTTCTAAATTACAGCCGACGCTAATTAGATCACTTATTGCTACATTCCGGGCTCTGAAACAATTTGCTTAAAGTGATAGTTACCTCTAATGAAAAGATACGTAACGGAAAATGTCAGCAGCCTTTTAAATCCTCCGCGACGACGTATCAGGAGGGCTGTCTGGTGCAAAGTGCTCGCGGCGGAGCAGCGGTTTTTGTCACCATTTCCTCCTGAATTAGGCGAGTATTTATGATCCCTTGGAAAAAAAGGGAGAATCCCCGGGGGTGGGAGCAGACCAGGTCACCAGGAGCTGCCTCCTCCAGCCCTTGTCCGACCTGCCCCTCCTGATGCTTGCCGAGGCTGGGCCACTCCCAGAACCTCCTCTAGAAAGATCTGCGGTCATCAGCTACTCACCTACTCACAGGGCCGGCTTTCCTTGAATGCCTGGGGTTCCTGGTCTCTCCCCAAGGCCCGGCCAGCTCTCTGATGAGGCTGGAAGGGGTGCTCCAACAGTGGGGACTGTGACGGGTCAGGAGAGGGCCAGCCATGTTGAGGCTAGGTTAGCAGGCAGGCCCTCGGCAGCAAATAGGGTCACTCCAGAAGGCCGTCCAAGGCATTTGCCAAGAGGTGGGCAGGGTGCGGAGAAGCCGGAGGGATGACAGTGGAGCTGTTGCCACCTCCAGGCCTAAAGGGACAAGGGGAGGGAATGGCTATCAGAATCGAGAAGAGAGGATGTTTGCCCCCACCCTCTGCATCCCCACCAGGTGGTCAGAACAGGGGATGTCGCATTCAGGGAAGAGAAGAAGAAGCAGAAACCTAGAGAGGGAAGTGACCTGCCCAGTCACCCAGCATCCAACTCACTCTTGTGCCATCACCTGCCCCACCCGGGCCACCCTTCAGGCCGCACAGCCTGTGCGTGCTTGCTCAGGGCACCCAAGGCCTGACTGGCAAGGGAGGGGCTGGGGTGAGCCCCGGACAACTGGGAACACGCCCCACCCGCCTCAGGCTGGAGGCAGCGTGGGCCATGGGTCAGGGCAGAGGGAAGGTGCCTTTGACTAATAGTTTCTCGTCAGGGATGGGCAGGGACCAACTCCCACACCAACTCTCTGCCCAGCCCCGGTGCCCGCTGTGGCTCTTTCTTGCTGGAAGTAGGGTCTGGAGCGTGTGGGGAGGAGTAACGGTGGGCGAGGGGCTCTGAAGGAGCAGTGCAGGTGGGGAAGGTCTGGTTCCAGAACCCAGGGGAGAAGCACGGCTGACCCCTCCCCCAACCTGCAAAATTGCCGGCAGCCGTGAAATGCCTGCTTCCTAGAACCTGCAATTGGACCTGCAAAGTCCCGACCCATCGAAAGCAAGCAGCCGGAGAAGGAACTTCTTATTCTTTCTCCCGGCTCCCCGGGTGGGTCAGAGGCCAAGAGATATTCGTTTCGATCCCATTTCGGCTGCGTACTAGCCATAACCTTGTGTAAGTCACATTTTGCAACTCCAAGACTGCATCGGAAAACACGCCTAGTTAAAATAAGACGAACACGCACCAAAAACCGTACGCTCAGTGCTTGTGGCGAGTGGCAGCTACCTGTCCACCCAAACTCTGACCCCCTCCCGACATAATGGGCAGTTCTCCTTGGGCGGGGAGGAACTCAGCCAGGGACTACATTTCCCAGCATCCCTTGTGTGCATAGGCATCTGTGTTCCAATAAAACTTTATTTGCAAAGCCAGGTGGTGGGCTGAATCTGGCCCAGGGGCGGGAGTTAGCCACTGGTATGGAGAACGTCCATCGATCTCTTTTCTAGATTTGCCAAGTAGCAGCCTGTACTAAGCACCAGTTTAGTAGCCTGCCCTGATCTGTGCCTGCCAGGTGCAGGGATGGGGCAGGGCTCCGCTGTTACTGTTCAGTTCTTTCCACCAATGCTTACTGAACTCGCTCTCCCTCCCCTGTGTGCTGGGTGCTACGTTCTTCTGGAATTCGCCTGAGAACCACAGAGACCCTGGCTCTGTCCACAGAATTGCACCCCAGCAGATGTGACGTCTGCAGATAAGCACGGGTGCTGAGGGAGCGTGTGGGGGGGGGTACTCTGATGCAGACTGGGGGGTAAAGGAGGGCTTCTCGGAGGGCTGACACCAGGGCCAGGTGACTGCTGCTTTACCTGGTCTGTGTCCCCTGGACCTCAGGGCACTCTGCCCCTTCCCCTTTCTGAGGTCTGAAACCCGCGGAGATGGCGGGGTGGCGGGGTCCTGTGTCCCAGGTCAGCACGGGGACCGAAGCTGCCTGCAGACTAGAACCACCTGCCTGGAATTGTGATGTGAGCGAGAAATAAAGTCCTGTTGTGTTACGCTGCCCCGACGTCGTAGGGCTTATTTGTGACAGCATTCAGCCTTGCCCGGACTCTGCGCACACCATCTCATTTAAACTTCTCAACCATCCTATGAAACGGGGCCTGGAATCGCCCGAATTTTACAGAGGAGGGAGCTGAGCCTCAGAGAGGTAGAGTGACTGGTCCAAGGTCACACAGCGAGTCAATTCGACAGCTCGAACTCTAACCCAGAGATATCTGTCTGCAGAGTCCATGCCGTCGACCGCTGTCTGGCCCTGATTCCGATCGATACAAAACCCAGCCCTCCTGTCTAGTCGTGCAGCCCAGCCAGAAGCAGCAGGGGACAGTCCTGTCCTGGGACCTGTATTAAATGGGATGAGACAGGATCTCCCCAGGGCAGGGGCCTGAAGGCCAGAGGCCAGACTGAAAGGGCAGGCAGTCCTCTTATCTTGGGGAGAGCCAGGGTTTTGAGGGGTTTGGCGACTGCCGCCTGCAGATCTGTGCAGAGTGGTATGCCTCAGGCCCCGAATCCCTCCTAGGCCATGAGAGAGAGAGAGCCATGGGAAGCGAGCTCCAAGAGGGAGGTCCCCCAAGATCCTCCCTTAATTCCTGCTCCCTCAAAAATGTTTTTCTTTGCAGGCCAGCGAGGTGCCTCCCTCTTTGTAGCCAAGATGTCCAGGGCTGACAGGCTAAAACTGCTCGCTTGCTTTTAAGTGTCAGGAGATGTAAATAGTTTTAGTCTTCAGTGGTTTCTGATTGAATCTCCTTTTGAAGTAATGATAGCTATAATTTAAAGCAACAGTTACCATATTTTCCTTGCTGGCTGGCCGTCTTTGAAGCACGGAGTATAAATCTGCTTAAAATCTTAAAATAGCTGTAGCTCTGTCTCAATATTCTACCAGGAGCCAGGGAGATTCGGCCCCTAATTGCCATCATCTGTAACCAATATCAGCAGCACAGCGGGCTTGTGACAAGGTGGCTGGGAGAATTGCTCTGACATGGACAGGAAGGTGGAGGCAGAGACGGGGTCCCTCTTGGGGATCCTTGGCTTTGGCTGGAGTTCGGAACAAACCCGTGCTGAAAATGAGGACCAAATGGGCTCTGGGCTGTTAGGAGATTTTCCGGACCGTCTTTCCCAGGCCCTGCCAGGCGTCCTGGCGCAGCCATGAGAGGCGCCTCCTGGCAAAATAGAAGGACTCAGAAAGTTCCAGGGCAGGCGAGGAACGGGTCCTTGCTGATAGGATTCCCAGGACGCCCTTCATGCCCGGGATAAGGCACAATGTCCGTATCGGTCCTAAGAAGAATGAGGGGACGGAGCCCGAAACCTGGGCATGTGCCCTCACCAGGAATCAAAACCCTGACCTTGGCGTGGCTCAGCCAGGCTCTCCAGATCCCTTAGAGCTGAGTGGAGAGTGGACTGTGGGAGAGAGAGGGGCACCTGCCCCGTGGGAGGCCCCAGGAAGGCAGACACAGATGGGCAAGCCTTGGACAGGTGACCATGGCCCTGGCCGGTGTGGCTCAGCGGATAGAGCGTCAGCCTGCGGACTGAAGGGTCCTGGGTTCGACTGCAGTCAAGGGCACATGCCGGGCTGCAGGCTCGATCCCCAGTAGGGGGTGTGTGGGAGGCAGCTGGTCCATGCTTCTCTCTCATCCTTGATGTTTCTACCTCTCTCTCCCTCTCCCTTCCTCTCTGAAATCAATACAAGTATATTTTTTAAAAGAAGACGAATATTAGGAGTAGAACAAAGCAGATGCTTGATGCACGTCCCCCATGAGGATGCTTCGGGCGATACCGTAGGACAGAAGCGCATCTGTGCACTGAGCAATCCTCCTCATTGCAGGGAGCGGGGGAATGGTGGAGAAATCGGGGCAGGGCGGTGCTCAGGGGGCCAGGGGCCAGGTTAGTCATAGTGGGAAGGAGCAGGGTGTGAGCAGCTGAAAGACAAGACAGAGATAAAATATACTGGACTCGGCAAGTGGGTAGCCAGAGGGGCCTGGGCGGTGGGGCTGGGGGAGGAGTGAGGGTCGGAAGGGAGGGGGAGGGAAGGCTGTTCTGAGCTTGGGAGAAGAGTGTGTTGTGGGGGGCGGGGGTGTCCTGTCAGGGAACCGGTGGGGCCCGTTGAATCGGAGGTTACCGTGGGAATCAGGTTGGAATCCCGAGGAGGCCAGGGTGTGGTCCTGGTTCCAGTAGTTGATGTAAGCCTTCCTGTCACCTGAGAAATAGGTCCCTGATTTGCATGCCCTGAGGTCTTTCTTAGGTGGTTGAGATGTGCCCTCACGTCACCTGGGCCCTGCAGCCGCCTCTTCCGAAAGAGAATGTGAGGGATGGAGGGTGCCTCTCCTGCCAGAAAGGATGTGGTTTCCCACCATCGGGCCCCTGACAGGCTGTCCCAGGAGGAGAGTCTTTGGGTCGGATAAGTTAGGGTGGCAGCAGCTAGACACAGAGTCAGCGTGTCCCTCCGGTTCAGGACTTACCGGGGCCTCTCGTGGGCCGCTGTGTCCTGTGTGCCCGCTGCAGAGGAACACGGCGCACACACGAGGGCTCACACGTATCTTCCTGCAGAGCTGTGTGTTTCCGTGGCCGGTCCTCAGCCCTGAAAGCTCAGCTGTCTGGACCTGGGGCTGAGGGGTGCGGTGCGGGTCGGGGAGGCTTCCAGGTCTTCAGTGTTTGGGGGACAGAGCTGCACAGACCTTCCTGGGCGTGCATTCGCGTGGAGCCTGCATTTCAAACCCCGTCCCGGGGCACACGCGTGCGCGATGCTGGTCCACAGACCACACTTGGAGGAGGAAAGTCTTAGAAGACCTTCCTCCGTGGCCAGTCCCTCTAGGTCAGCGGTTCTCAACCTGTGGGTCGCGACCCCTTTGGCGGTCGAACGACCCTTTCACAGGGGTCGCCTAAGACCATCGGAAAACACATATATAATTACATATTGTTTTTGTGATGAATCACTATGCTTTCATTATGTTCAGTTTGTAACAATGAAATCAGGGGTCACCACAACATGAGGAACTGCATTAAAGGGTCGCGGCATTAGGAAGGTTGAGAACCGCTGCCCTAGGGGATGCCGGGAGGAGTTAGGCCCCAGCCGGGCAGTGGCAGCTTTATCGTCACCCGATCCGGGGTCCCTGCGCCCCGGATTCCATCTCTCACGTCTTCCTGTCTGGGGCACGGACGGAGCCTGGGCACAGAGGAAATCCGCAAAGGTTTCAGCAAGACTAAGAGCGGGGGCCCTTGTGATCCCCTAACCCTCTGAATGAGCAGCCCCTGAAAGGACACAGGGACCCTCCACACACCCTGCCCTGGAGCCGGGAGCCGGGCACCGGGAGCCAGCGTGGGGTGGGCAGATGCCGCCGTGCCATCCGGTTGGCATCAGAGCTCCGGGCTGGGGATGACCCAACAGCCCTGCCCCATGGGGCGTGTGATGCTCAATCATCGTAATCAGATCGAACAGCCCTCCAGTCCCTATTTAGAATGGAATGCAGGGCCTTTAACGTGGGGACGGGAAGGAAAATAAACTGTGGTTTTACCGCGGCTGAGAAGCAGAGGGTGGGGGTGGGGTGGGTGAGGACATCTGCGTTTCAAGCAGCGGCTGCCCCGTGCCCGCAGCTGTCCCTGGGCGTGAGGGGCCTCCCGCAGCATGAAGGCTCTCGGGGACCTGGGGCCGCCCGCACCACTCACGCGAGCCCTGCCGGGAGCCGTGGAAATGGCCTCTGCAGAGGGCCTTCCTTTGGAGCATTCTCGATGGGGTTCGATAGCCCCAGCGCTGGGTCCCAGCTCCGCTGTCTACTGGGTCTGGGGCCTCGGACAAGCTGGTCTCTGAGCCTCTCGGGATCTGCCGTGCCATCCAGAAGAGATGTGGTTTGATCTGTCGGACAAACACCTTCCCTAAGTCTTTCCTACACCGTGTCTGACCGCAGGGTCCCTGCGCCGGCCTGGGTGCTCGTCGGCCGGAGCTGCCATCTTCCCTGGACACGGACCCGCCTCACGGTGCTCGCGTTTTCCGGAACCATCTTCTCCCGCTGCCCCTCCGCGGTTGGTGTTCGGCTGAAGGCGTGTGCTGGTGTGGAGGGAAATACACCACTTTTCGTTCATTCGTTCATTCATTCGTTGATGAACAGATGGGCGGTCTCCACTTTTTGGGGGGCTGTGGTCAAATGCCCCGCAGTGAACAGCTGTGCACACGTGTTTGTGGGGGTGTCTGTTTCCATCTCCTGGAGTGGACTCGCTGGGTCACATAGAAACCGTATCTAACTTTTGTAATAACGGTCGAAACGTTTTCCAAAGGGACTGCACCGTTTCACATCCCCACCGACAGTCTATTATTAAGGTTATAATTTCTCCACTTCCTCACCAACACTTGTAATTGTCTGTCTTTTTTTATGACAGCCACCCTCGTGGGTGTGCAGTGGTATCTGACTGTGGTTCTGATTTGCGTTGCTCTGATGTCTAATCGCGTTGAGCATCTCTTACTAGGGCTTAGGGGTCAATGTGTACATCATTTTGGGGGGAATGTCTACTCAGATCCTTGGCCCGTTTTTAAATTGGATTTTATTATTATTATTGAGTTGAACTATTTTTATGTGTTCTAGATAAAATTCTCTTATCAGATATAGAATTTGCAAATATTCTCCTATTCCCTTGGTGATACTTTTCGACTTCTTGATGGTATCCTTCGGGGCACACTGTTTTACCTTTCGATAACGTTCCATTTATCTACTCTGTTGTTACTTGTGCTTTGGGTGTCTGCTCGCCCAAGGTCACAGAGATTTAGGCCTACATTTTCTTCTAGGAGTTTTATAGTTTTAGCTCTCACAGTGCAGCCTTTGATGCATTTGAGTTAGCTTTTGCGCATGCAGTGAGGAAAGGATCCAACCTCATTCTTTTGTATGTGGGTATGCAGTTGTCCCCATTAAAAAAAAAAAAATACGGACGCCATTCCATGCTGGTCGGTAAATAGTGCTCCTCTCTTGCTCCGACCCTTCCCCGGGACCCCCTAGACACCCCCATGGACAGACCCGTCCGTGTCTGTCACCATGGGAGGCCTCGGGACCCCGCCCGTTCCGCTGCAGTGAGGCCCCAGTCGTTAGATACTTCGCATGTCACGCCTAGGTGCTGGCGTGTGTGTTCTGACGCATTCTGCGGGTTGGAGATACTCATGTCCATTCGGAATGAGGGGGGCGGCGTGAGGAGTGTTTTTTCTGTTTCATGAGGAAGCCGAGCCCAGGGAGGTGCAGTCAGTAGCCCGAGGTCCCACAGGCAGGGGCCCACGGAGCTGGCACCTGAGCCAAGGCAGTCGGATGGCAGGGCCCGCCCTCGGAACCACCACATCCGGGGCCTCCCGCCCAGAACCTGTGGGTGCTTCAGGACTATCTGCGGGCGTCCAGTGAATGAATGAATGAGTGAATGAATGATTCTCAGTGCCTCTGTGGCATCTAGAAAAACAGTGTTCTCTCTCCCTCTCTTCTTGCCCCCTCCCGCCCCTGCGCTTGCATTTTAGTTATTTAAAAACAAAAGGGCTTTTTGAAGAGCTAACACATGCACACGGGTCAAAAGAAACAAAGGGACAGAGACGGAAAGTATTCCTTCTGTCCTTGACCCCCAGCCTCCCAGGTCCTTTCCCTGCGGCGACCGCTCTGCCCAGCTTCTCGGGTGAACGGATGCCTGCTCCCCTCTTTGCTCAGACTGGAGCGTGCCACCGGGACGTTCTGCCTGGGTTTTACTTTCTTCATGGAGATTGTTCCAAAGGAACTTCTCAACCCCCGCCCCCCCCCCCCGCAACACCCCCCTTTAAGCCTTAAATTCTTCATCGGTGCCTTCCCCAAAGGAGGCTGCGGCCATGAAATAAACTGCGAAAAGCGCTGTCCAATGATAAGCACTTACTTAACTCCATTTCCTTATATTTCATTTCATTTTGTGTCAAACGGCGTAAAGGAAGTGAGAGCCGGGATGGCCTCCACTCGGGACTGGCCACTGAGGCTGACCGCCCGCTCCCGAGGGCGACAAGACTTCCTGTGGGTGTTTGCGCCCAGATAATGAGCCCTTCACCCCAAAGCCAGGGAGGGAGGCAGTGAGGAGCACACAAAAATACGGACAAAGGGAGCTTCACAGCCATTTGAAAAACTATAGACAGTGAGCCCCCCTGCCCCGCGCCCCCCCTCGCAGGCCTCCGCAGCCCCATGGGGGATGTGGTCCGGCTTCAGACCCTCGGCCTCCACGCCCCAACATCCAGCAAAGCGAAGTGGGGCCGGAGGGGAGAAGCGTGGGGTTGGTTTACACGGAGCCTCCAAATTCCATGCTTGGGTGATAGATAATGAACACGGCCCAGAAAACACAGCTCTGCCACGTCCAGGCCTCTTAGTCCCGGGGAATGAGGCGGGGGGGCGGGGGGGGGAGCAGGGTGCTCTCATCCTGGTCAATTTGGGGGGCCCCAGGCAGCGGGGCCGGCCTGTGAGCCAGCCAGGTGGCCCGCCCCCCTCGGGCCTGCCACTCGGGCTGGCCAGGACGTCTCAGACCCCTGTCTGGGCACGAGGTGTGCGCTTCTTGCTGTCATGAACCCACCGCTCCCCTCCTCGCCCTGCTAATCGCATGAAAAACAGACAGCATTCAGGCAAGAGTAGCATTATTTTCATCAACACACATCGCGATCACCGCTTGGGAGATGTTTTTCAAATTACCCCTGGAAACTCCCCGGATCGAGTAATTATCAGGGAGAGAAGAGAGGAAGGGGAAGGGCGCGGAGGGGGCGCCAGGAGAGGCAGGCCGCTCTGCTTTGTCAGGGAGAAGGAAATAAAGAGAAAGCAGCGCTTCAAAGGGCGCATTTCCATAATTGCCCTGTAACTTTGGCAAAATAAATCTGCGCGGAGAACAGCCCAGGCTCTCAGATGAGTGCACTCCAAAGCCGAGGCCTCGGGCCCACTTGTTAGCGGCCTGCAGCGGGGAGGGCAGGCTCGCCACCCGCGCCACAGCCCTGGGACCAGCCGTCCCGGCCCGACACGGGGCCCGGGTAAGACCTCACCCTGCTTTTGTCTCCCTTCTGCCCCCTGACGCCACCACACACACGCACATATGCACACACACATGCCGGGCTCCCTGATACCACCACACATATGCACATGTGCACACATGTACGCACACACACACATGCCAGGCTCCCTGATACCACCGCATACATACACATATGCACACATGCACACGCGCACATGCACACACACACACATACTCTGGACTCTCTGACAACACCACACATATACACACATACACCTGGCTCCCTGACACTACCACACACATACACATATGCACACGCTCACACATGCACACACACACGAACACACACACACGCCCTCCTGGGTCACAGAAGCAAGTAAATAGAGACGCACTTGTGCACAGGGGCTGGCAGCAGTGAAGAGGTGGCGATAATCAGGAGACAACACGGCACCGAGTTACGCTTGCATCTGGGAGAACCTTCCAGAACCTGCTCCCGAGGGAAATGTCCAGGGAGAAAGGCCCTGCCTCCCAGACAGACGTCCTCTGTGGGGTCGCCTCTGTCCCTCTGGCCTGGGATGCTCCCACCCCAGCACAGCCTGGGGTGAGACCCGCTCTCTCCCCCAGGCCCGCCTGGTTCCTGTGCGCGCTCTCTCGCCCCCTCCTCCCCCTTCCAGGCCCAAAGGCTTGTGAGGAACACAAAGCACCCACTTAGCACCCTGTTTAATGTTCCTCTCCAGGCGCTGTGGTTTCTGGGAGAACAGACCTGATTTTCCGGGGTTGCCCCAGACACCGCGCCCGCCGACTCCCTGGCTGCTCAGCCGCGCACTGTTGACACCGGGCGGGAGGAGTCCGAGGGGAGGGCTGGCCGGTGCCTTGGAGGGCCTTCGCCCCTGCTCTCCACGCACTCGATGCCAGGAGCTCCCCAACCAGTCATGACCATGGAGAATGTCCCGACACTGCCCTGTGTCCCCGCGCGGCGGGGGGGGGGGGGGGTCGCCACGCGGAGAAGTACTCTTGGACCTCTCCTAGGCCTCTCCCTCCACCTCCGGAAGAGGGGCCACCTGGGCTTTCTATCCAGACAATCGGGATGGCCTGTGGGACGGGACTGGAGTGTCCAAGGGGAGCAGTGACTGTGTCAAAGCTACGTCGTCACACGCTAGACCAGTGGTCCTCAACCTTCTGGCCCTTTAAATACAGTTCCTCATGTTGTGCCAGGGGTCCTCAAACATTTTAAACGGGGGGCCAGTTCACTGTCCCTCAGACCGTTGGAGGGCCGGACTATAGCTTAAAAAAAAAACTATGAACAAATTCCTATGCACACTGCACATGTCTTATTTTGAAGTAAAAAAACAAAACGGGAACAAAGACAATATTTGTATTTGCATGTGGCCCGCGGGCCGTAGTTTGAGGACCCCTGTATGTGACCCAACCAAAAAATTATTGTCGTTGCTACTTCATAACTGTAATGTTGCTACTGTGATGAATCATCATGTAAATATCTGATATGCAGGATGGTCTTAGGCGACCCCTGTGAAAGGGTCGTTTGACCGCCAAAGGGGTCGCGACCCACAGGTTGAGAACCGCTGCGCTAGACGGCCCTTTTTAATGTGGTCAGGCTGGCTGGCTGGATCGGGTGACAGTGGTCAGTGAGGATCAGGAGGCCATATCTGGACAGGTCATGGGTCCCCATCACCCCCCTAACTATCTTTAGACCCACAGCTTTTCACTTTTGCCTCATCCTAGACAACGCCGGCTTTGTAAGACGATTTGGATAAACGGATCGAATCCAGTCCCCTCCGTGTTGCAGCTGGTGAACCTGGGGCCTGAGAGAGGGTGGGCCTGGGCCCCACTCAAGCGGGAGGTAGCTCGAGCCACAGACACCATTCCACACACCTGGAATGAACTGCCCGTTTTCGCTGGATGGAGGTAGCGGGGATGTGCAAGCAGGAATCAGAAGATGCAGAGGACATTTCTAGAAGGATACAAATAATGAGGCCCAAAGCCAGTTCCTGACAGAATCTCCCAAGAGGAGATTCTGACCCCAGCACCCAATCCCTCTCTCTCAACCTTCCGGAACTCAGGCCCACGTCAGTGGAGCAGGCCAGTGGCTGAGGCATCCCTCGCTCAGCTGCAGCCTCGCCTGCTCTAACCTGTCCACGCTGCCTCCCCACTGGACCCCACTTCCTCCTCCCTGTATTCCACCGAAAATAAATTCAATTGGAGACCGCGAGGGCGCCAGTCCCAGAGGTGGGCCGCCACTTAGGGAGGTAATTTTATTCCCTGGCCTGGCCGCGCACCGCCCCCTCCAGCTCCATGCGGATAATGAGGGGAGCGGTGACATACACGCTTTCCTCTGACCTAATTGATTATCCCACACACCTTGGAGCGCTTTGCATAACCAGCCCCGACAGCAGGAACCCCTGCCAGGCGGAGTGATTGACACATTTTATTTCTAATTGAAGCTTAATCAGGACCAAGGATGAGATTCCCATGTCCTCCCCCCCTCCCCCTCCCCCCCTCTCCCTTTTCCCCTCCTTCTCTCCCCTAGCTTCCCATCTCCTTTTTAAATCCTAGGGCCGGACAGTAAAGGATGGGGGCTGTTCCCAGGGCCCCTGAGAGGAGGGAGAGGAGGGGAGGACTCGGGGAGGAGGCTCTGGGAGGAGGACGGGGAGCCCGCTTCCTGGTGAAGTGCAAGTGCAGCAAAAGGGAGCTGCCTCCTGGTCCCTCTCTCAGCTCAAAGCCCTCGAGGGCCTTTTATTCTCTCCATTACCCTGTCTCTTTGGGGTCAACCTGAGGCCAGGTGAGGGCCCATGTGTTCGCTCATCCCACGGAGAACATGCAAACCCGGGACCTGCTCTTGGGTTTCCCCCTCTCCCCTCTGGCACCCACACCTCCTGCCCTTGCAGTGGGCAGGGCGGGTCTCCCCTGAGGACCCTTACCCCTGGGATGGGACAGGCTGCAGAGCGCGCGGAACCCAGGGTTTTCACTGGAGAGAGAGCAGGACTGGCACTCAGATCTCTTGGGGCTCTGCCTGCCCCCACCCTCACCCAGCTCCCTCTGCTCAGAGGCAGGCTTCCCCCTTGGGGGTCTTCAGCCATCACCCCCTCTCCCTGCTTCACCCCTGCTCGGGCAGTGCCCGCCCAGGTTCAAGGCCCAGGCGGTGGGTGCTGGCTCCATGTCGGGGGGTGGGGTGCCCAGGGTCAGAGCTGAACCCGAGTCACAGCCTGTGGCCAGGTAAGGACCCAAACTTTAGGGGGAGAAAAAGTGAAGAAAGAGTGGGGAGAAGGGGAGCCTGGTGTTCTGGAGGCCGGCACTGTCTCTGCTCACCAGACCTCTGTGACCTCCTTCCCACTGGAGCCTGGAGCACTGCACACGCACCTGTGTGGGGGTCCTGAGGGGGGGCGCTGGCAGCTGTACCCCACATAGACCAGTCCTTGCTGGACAGCCTCTGCTCCTGCCCAACCTCCCAGGTGGCTCTGGGGGTGCAAGCTCTCCCCAAACCTCCCCGGAGACCCGCCTGATGGTCACACGCCTCACTACTGGGGGCAAGCACCTAGTAGCTGGCCGCCTTATAAAGACACGAATTGCACGTGGGGAGGGAGACACAGAACAGGTCCCCCGACTTTGCACCCCAGCGCATTGTTGCTCTTCCAGAATCCCCTACAACTTCATGTCGAAGTTGGGCAAGGCTGGGGCCTGAAAGAGAAAAAGAGGTTGCGGAGGGGAGGCGATGCCTGGCTGGACAGGCCACGGTGGCCAGCGCCCAGCGGCCTCTTTGTCCTGTAGAGGGAGCTCTAGCCCCAAATTTCCCGGGCTCCCTCCCCTGGCCAGCCCGCCCCTATCCGGCTGCCCGAATCTGGGCTGGATCGGTGCTTGGGTCCGAACCACAGCGCCAGGCCCTGACCTCCCAAGGCTGCCCTTGCAGGGCACCTGGGGAAACCCACTGGGGCGCCCAGACGCACAGATGCCGCCAGGCCCCCCAGGCCCCCAACTCTCAATTCGGATTGGACACAGTCACCGGGAGGAAAGGCTGGGCTCCCCTAGGCTCCTCCATACCCTCCCCCTCTCCCCCCCCCCACACTCCTGCTTCTGTAAGGCCTCTGGGGTGCACTGTGGTTGGAAGGGGGCTTGAAGCTGGGCTTGCACCGCCCCTTCTTAAGAATGAACCAACCTCAATTGTTCCTATCTAAGAATGGGGGCGCAGGAAGAGCGAGCACCTCCCAACCTAACCCCTCTGTGTCCACGCCCTCCTGAGTCTTTCTGCTGCGTCACCAGAGGACGCCCCAAGACCCCGTGGTTGGGTCCGAGGACCAGCGGGTTGGACCCGTTTCCCGTTGCCCTGGTTGCCCACCTGTCTCCTGGGCCCCTTCTCTCCGGAGCCCCAGGGACTCCTCCAGCAGCACCCCCAGCCTCACCGCCTGCGCGCCTCCAACCTCGGCCTGCGCCTCCAACTCAACCTCTGCTCTCCTCTCATCACAGGGTCCAGACTCCTCTCTCTTGGTCTTTTCTGCGGATTCCAATGGCTCTTTAAACAGGGGGGTGGGTGGGGGTGGGGATGGGGGGGGGAACAAGACAGAACAACGAACAGCAAACAGACCCCTCTGGGGGCAGACAGGCGGTTATAGTCAAAGTGGCAACAGCTCATTTATTTAGCCAAAAATAGATACTTTCTTGTACAATTTGGTTCACACATATGTACATGTCTTCTGAATATATACAAACAAGTCAGACACGCTGATTCTCTCCGAAACGCCACTCCCCACAACCAGCCTCGCACACCCATCTCCCAAGCTCGGCTAATGTGGGGGACAGAAGCGACTTGGGGAGACTCCACCCGGGGGGACTTGTTGTATTTTTTTATTTCTTTTTTTTGTTTAGTTTTCTTTTTTTTTTTTTTAGGTATTCATACACAGACATGCTTACAAGTCATAACTATACAGAGCGATTACTTTTTTTTTTTTTTACAATTATTACAACGATTAAAAAATTAAAAAAAAAAGAACTAAGAGGAGGAGAGGGCCGACAAGACCAGCGCGGCGTCCAGGTGGTTCTGGGGCCTGGAAGAGAGAGGCAGTGGTAGCAACGGCCTGGGGAGCAAGGGGTACCCCGCTGCCTAGGGCTGGGAGACACCACGGGGTGGAGGTTGGGGGTTGGGGCCGGGGGTGGGGGGCTGGGGCCGGGACCCGGCAGTGTCGCCATGTAAAAGGATGTCAGCAGTAGATGTGGGTCCTCCCATTTAACTGGGAGGTGGGTGGGAGGCTCAGGACCTGAGGTCGGGGCTGGAAGTGCTTGGACTGGGGTAGGGTTATGGGGCCATCTCTGCGCCCTCGGGGACAACTGAGGGTGTGTTTCGTCCGTCCCCTTTTAAAAGGGTTTCCCAGCTGCGTCACCTCCGGGGGCAAAAGCCGGAATTCGCACCAGTTCTTTGCTTTTCTCGCCAGCCTGCTTTACCAACCTCCCCCCGCCCCTCGGGGTCTCTTACCGCCTGGGCACGGGCTGGAAGGCGGTCTTGAGTAACTTTTTCTCCACTTCCAAGGCACTGCAGCGATCTAAGGGCAGCGGGGAGGGAAAGGAGGCCTTCAGAGCTCTGCGCCGGCACCCAGGGCCGCGGGAGGCAGGCGCCCAGGTGAGGGCCCTTCGCTCCTGGGGTCCTAACCGTCCTCCCCGCCCCGGTCCGGGCGCATCCCCAGGCCCGCCCCCTCCCTCCGCACCCTGCGCTCAGCAGTCACCTGTTCCGCCCTCGGGCTCCGCGGGCCGAGCGAAGGCGGCAGCGGCGGCGGCCGGGTGACCCGAGGCTCCGGGGAGTCCCAACAGGTGTGGAGGGGCCGAGCCGAGCAGGGAGAGCGGGTGCGGGCGGGCGGCGGGCGGCGCGCCTGGGAACGGCCGGTTGGTCCACGCGGGGAATTTGCCCAGCGGCCCCGAGACCAGTCTGTGCGCCACGGCGGCGGCCGCGGCCGGGGAGAGCTGCAGGGCCGGGGGCGCCCCGGCGGCCCCGGGGGGAGAGCCTCCCGCGCCCGGAGGCGAACGGCGCGGGTTGTCCGGGCTCGTGGCCGTCTCGGCCAGGGACCAGATCTTGGGCTTCTGCAGGGCGGAGGCGGGCGCGGGAGCAGGAGCGCAGGGGTCCAGGCCCGCGGGGGGCGAGGGCGGGGATGGCGGCGCCGCGGCCAGTGGCGGTGGCACCGGGGCCAGGCTCAGGGCCGGCAGCGGGCGCTCCTCCGGGCCCTCGGAGCTGTCGTCCGAGTCGCTGTGCTTGGAGTCGGAACTGGGTCCCAGGCCCAGGTCGTCCTCCCCGCGCGCCGCCCCCGCCAGGACTAGCTCAGGCCCCGCGGCCGCGCCGTCCACGTTCTCCAAATCGATCTCCTCCTCGTCCTCGTCCTCCGCCAGGCCCTCGCCCCCCGGGTCCTCCTCCTCCCCGCCGAGCTCCTCCTCCTCCTCCAGCTCGCGCTTGCCCTCCTCCTCGTCCTCCTCCTCGTCCTCCTCGCGCTCGCTCCCGTACGCGTTGCCCTCCTCGTCGGTGCGGCTGCGGGGCGCCCACGTCATCTTGTTCTCCTTCTTGAGGCGCCGGCGCGCGTTGGCGAACCAGGTGGACACCTGGGTGAGGGTCATCTTGGTGATGATGGCCAGCATGATCTTCTCGCCCTTGGTGGGGTAGGGGTTCTTGCGGTGCTCGTTGAGCCAGGCCTTGAGCGTGCTCGTGCTCTCGCGGGTGGCGTTCTTCGGACGGGACGGGTCCCCGAACTGGTACTGGCCATAGGGGTAGAAGGCGGCGTGCGGGTGCGGAAACGCGGCGGCGGCGGCCGGGTGCTGCACCCCGGGGCTGTCTTTCAGCTCATACTGTGCGCCCTGAACGCACATGGAGAGAAGGAAGGGACACGCGCGGATGAGTCCTGGCCGTGGCCGCCGACCCCCGACCGCCTCCTGGCCTGGGCCCTGCGCGTCTACTCTTGCGCGCTCCCCGCGTCGGGTGGCCCAGCTCCAACCCGCACCCCCGCACCCCACCCCACCCCCATTCCCGGCTCCCCCGGCGCTTACCAGTTGCGGGAAGAGGGGCAGCTCGGCGGCGTAGGGCAGGAAAGCGCCGTAGCCTTGGGCGGCAGCGGCCGCTGCTGCCGCGGCGGCGTAGGGCGCCCCGTACACGGACGAGAGCACGTTGGACAGGGACCCCGAGGCGGCCAGCTCCGAGGCGCCGGCTGCCGGGCCGCCGCGGGCCCCAGCGCTGCCGCCGCCGCTGGCCGTCCCCGGGCGCTCGGGTGGGTAGATGGGGCGGATGTACTGGTAACCGAGCTGGGGGAAGGACATGGTGGCCCGCGGGGCGCGGACGGAGAGGGGGCCCGGCCGCCGGGGCCGCCCTGCTCAGCGCCGCCCGCGGGCTCCGGCGCGCATCGGGGGCTGGGCCGGGTTCAGGCCGCGCTGCCTCCCGCGCTGCGCGGCGCTCCGCGGTCCCCGATGGATCTGCTCCGCGGTGCGGCGGCGGCGGCCGGGAGCCAGGTCAGGTCCGGACAGACTGGCGGAGACTCCCGGGGCTCGGGGCCCTGATTGACATGTCCACGGGCCGCAGGCCCCTCCTCTCCGCGCCGCGCTCCCTCCTCTCGGCTGCCCGAGCGCCTCTGCCCGCTGCGGGCTGCGCGCCGCCCTCCGCTCCGCTCCCCGAGCTGTGTCGCGCCCCGCTTCCTTCGCCGCCTCTAGTGCTCACTCCTCCTCCTCGCCCTTCCTCTCCCCTCCCCTCGCTGTGCTCCACTCCCCCACCCAGGATCGCTTCCGCTCCTTCGGGCTCTTTACCTCTTCTGGGCGCTAGGAAACTCCTTTCTTTCTCACGATGCCTTTTCCTCCCTTTCTGCTCCCTTTTTCCTTTCTTCTCTCTCCCTTGCTCTCTCTCATCTGTCTCTCTACTCACTCTGCGCTGTCCCCACCCCACCGGGCGCTGAGCCCTGGGCGAAGGCGGCCGAAAGTTGTGGACACTTAGGGTGCTGTACGGGTAGGATGGTGGCGGCTGGGGGAGAGGTGTACGTCTCCGTCCGTGTGTCCGTCCCCGCCCTCTCTCCCTCCCTCGCCCTTTCCCAAATCTCAGGTCTGACGTCGCGCCCTCTTATTCGACTTTTCCCAGCGTCTCCTTCCCCAGTCGCCAATCGCCGGGAGCCTTACCGGCAAGGCCTCCCACCCTCGCGGATACGGTGCGCGGGGCGGGGCGCGGCGGGGGCGGGACCCCGGGCTCCAGTCCCTTCCCGCCCCCTCTGGCCAGCGCCCCGAGGCACCCGGGAGAGGCGCGGGGACGGGGGTTAGTACCGGGTCAGCTCGCCCCTCCTCGCTTCCCGCTCCTTGGCACCTCTCCCCCAACCCCAGCGCCGAGCCTGGGTCGGGACCAGACCTGGGTCCCGGGCAAGTGCCGGGGCCTTGGAGGGCCGGGGGGGGGGGGGGCCCCTTTGGCGCACGCACCCCTGACGCCCGGCCACTCTCAGCAGCCTGGGGAGGGCGCTAGAAGAGGGTGAGGGGGGTGCATTGTGTCTTCCAAGGCCACCTCAGTACCCTTGGGGGCGAGGCTGCCCCCCACCCAAGAGGACCAAACCCTGAGATTAGCCTCCTTAAGGGTCAGGGTGCGAATTACTTATTAGAAATGGCGGGCTGGTCTGGGGGTGTGGGTGGGGGCCCTTGGGGTCCTGGGGAGCGAGGACGTGAAAGGGGAGCCTGCCGGCGCCCTAAATGGGCGTGGGAATGGGGAGGAGCCGGGCGGCGAGGCTCCAGGAACTTTCGAGAGCACTTCCAAGAAGTTCGTAGGCTGGAATTTTCTGTACGTAGACACCCTTCCCTTCCCCGCTCCTCCCCTGCTCCCCGTCCGGGCGCCAACCTGCGTTCTTTTTTGCGTGGATTTCCCCGCCGTCTCGGGTGGGGATGGGAGGCAAGGCTTTGAGTTTTATGGGAGGGTAAATCCTAAACCGCAGCTGCACTCCTAGCACCCCGGCGCCCACCTTCACGGCCGAGGGCGCGTGGCCGCCCCGAGCAGAATAGAAATAGAAATGCCGGCATCGCGGCGGCTCCGGGCGCACAGGCCGGACCTGCGGGAGGAACGCCCCGGGGACCGCGCGAGGGCGGCGACTCTGCTGCAGAGACGCTGGCGCTGCTCAGAGGCGGACACTGGCCTCGGAGGACACTGGCCGCCGCGCGCTGATGGAGAGAGGAATCGAATCTCAGTTCCCGCATGGGGTCGGGTCGGAGGGTCTTGGCTCCGGCTGTCTGGGGTCTCCACTGCTCTTGGGAGCCCAGTTAGGGAATGAATTCCCGGGGGCACCCAGTGTGCACCCCACCCCCACGCCAGGCCTCTTCCCACCAGTCTTTATGCAGGGAGGCCACCCCAGGAGGTGGGGCTCCTAGGACACTGGGGCCGGGGGAGGAGGAGGGAAAGTTTGGGGGCCATCAGGCGCAGGGTTCCACTGGGGAAACTGGCCTGAGGCCTTCTCAAGCGGGGTCCAGCCGCTCCCCTTACCCCTCCCACCTGATGCTGCTGGGTGCACCCGCTGGCCTCAGCCGGAGTCGCCCCTGAAGAAGGAGGTACCTGGGGGGAGGTCTGGCTTGGACATATTTTCCCGGCGCCTGATTTCGTTTCCAGTGAAAACTCTCCGAGAAGTGGCGTAGGGGATCCTGAGCTCACTGCCTTGGGGAAAATCTGGGGGTTCAACACTGAGGGCAACCTTGGCATCCTTCGTTTCCCAGAGGGTTCCCCAGGGCTCAGACTCAAGCTTCAGTGGCCCTGAAGCCCTCTAGAGTTTGCACCGACCAGGACTGCGCCTAGAGCGAGATTCCCAGGCAGGAAGACTGGAGCTGCAATGCCCGAAATTGAACTCAGCCCGTCCAGGAGGAAGAGGAAACAGCCCTGGAGATGTGTCTAAGGCATCCATCAGCTTCGGACCTGGCTGCGCTGGCCTGCAGGAGGCGGGGACGAAGCCAAGGAAGGGATGAGGCTGTGCTCAGGGCACCAGCCCCGCTGGAGAGGGGCTGGCCTTGGTCTCGAAGGTGAACCTTCAGACCCAGACCCAATTGGGGGCCCAGGACCTTGGATGGTTTAGATCTCTCCAGGCAGCCCAGGTCCCAAGAACACGCAGCCTTTCCACCGCCCTCACCTCCAGCTAGGATCATCCAAGCCCCACGCCAGGACTCAGCGTCCCAGGCAGCCGAACCCCGAGGAGGCGCTGGCTCCCCAACTCCACTGGACCCGTGGAGCCTGGCTGAGGACTCAACTCTCAACGCCGAGGACAAGCGAACCTTTTTTTCCGGGGCTTTTTAATCCAAGAGATGGGGTCAAAGGGACACGCTCGCCCAGAGCAGAGAAGCAGGTGCACTGGGAAGTGGATTTGGAAAAGGCTGGGGCGCAGACGCGTGGTACGAAAACCCTTCTTCATCACCTTGCCTTCCTCCAACGTTCCCAGCGCACAAAGCGCACCGAGGCTTGCGGTGGAGGCTCCCTCAGCGCGTCCCTGAGTGTGGGGAGAGCACCCAGAGCACAGGCTCCGCGCACACTCGCGCAGGCGGGATGCGCCCCGGATCCCGGTCGGAAAACCAAGGCCCTTGAGGCTGCGCCAGGCACCGCACAGGAGAGCTGCGAATCACCAGGCCCACCGTCTGCCCCCTCTTCACCCCGCCTCGCCGGCCGCAGCCTCGGATCTCTCCGAGGAGGCCCCCCTTCCATCCTTCCCTCGCAGGCCTGAGATCCCGGGGCTGCAGGGCGGCCCAGAGAGCCCTGAGCTTCCTGCAGACGCCGGCGCGGCGCGGCGCACGCTCCCACCGCTCCCTCCCCCCGCGCTCGGGTTACAGGTTAATGAAATGCTCGTTTTCCTCAGTCATTTGTTTTGTTTTCCTGCAAAGTTCTGATAAGTAGCTAACCAACGAAGCTTGTAATTACAATCTTACAGAAACCGGGCCGATCTGTATATAAATCTCACCATCCAATTACAAGATGTAATAATTTTGCACTCAAGCTGGTAATGAGGTCTAATACTCGTGCATGCGATAATCCCCTCTGGATGCCGGCTTGATCAGATGTTGGCTTTGTAATTAGACGGGCAGAAAATCATTATTTCATGTTCAAATAGAAAATGAGGTTGGTGGGAAGTTAATTTCTCTCCGCTCTGTGAAGCGTAGACAAGAATTTAATGATTTAATTACAGTTGTAAGCCCTTTCCATGAGACTTAAATTGAGCTGAGAATATTTTTTTCTTCTCTCTCTCGCTCTCTCTCCCCCTCTCTCTCTTCCTCGCTCTCTCTCTCCCCGCGATTAGCAGCTGCATGGACGTCCAAGTGCGTGGCCTGGTGTCCCCAGGGGGAGGGATTTGCATCTGGCCAGGAATCTGGACCCCTGAGATCCCAGGAGGCCAGGGCAGGCGCCTCCAGAGCAGCTGCAGAAAAGGCTGCTGCTCGCCTTGGACTTGGAGCCATTGCCTGGGTCCGGAGAAGCAATAGAGAAACTTAGCTAACTTGGCTGTCAGCAAGGAAGGGAAAGGCCAGCAGGAATGGTCCTGGTAGGGGCAGCCGAGACTGGAGGGGTGGCTTCCCAGCCAGGCTCCGGCACCCTGGAGGAGGCCTGGCCACCCCAGGAGGGGCGCAGGGCTAGCCAGAGGGCTGCGTGCCCCCCTCCCCACACTTGTGCCTCCTCCACTGGCGCCACACGGGGTCTCCGGAGCAGCCTGTGGTGCAAAATGCATCCAGGTGAATGGCCTCCATTGAAAAACACTGGCCCTCCTGCAGCAGGAGTGATGTTATTTAGAAATTTATTTTACCTCTGCGGGGTCACCCATTCCCTCCTGACCCTTCATCCTCTTACCCTCCTATGTTGTTCTCTAAGGTCCGTCAGTCTCCCTCACTTCCTACGTATTCCGTTCCGGGACATTCGTTTTTCTCTTCTTTCCTCCACTCCCTCCTTTGTTGTTTTATTTCCGCCCCTCTCTGGACCACTTCTCAGTTATTTTTTTTTTTTCCTTCTATTTTGCTCCCCTTCCATCTTCCCTTATTTTATATCCTCCCTTTTTTCCTCTCCCTGACTCCGGGCCTGTGTCCCTCTCCCCAGCCTCCTCTCTCATCCTGTCTTTCCTCCCCCCTCTCTCATTCTAATCTCTCCTGTTTCCTTTTTCCATGTGGTGGTCTGTCTTTCAGGTTCTGTTTGTGGCATGTATTTTCTCTCTTCTCCTCTTCCTGTCCCAGATCTGCCCCCTCCCTCCTTGGATCCGCCTTCCCCTCAGACCCCCCTCCTCATCTCTCTGGGCAGATGAATTTGTCTTCTTATTGGATGCCAAGGCCAGAGCCCCCGTGATCCTGAGCCTTGGCCAGCCTAGCGCCTGCCTTTCTTCATGCATATTGAGGAGATGGTAATGAGCGCATTTGCATTGTTGCATGGAAATGCTGGGTTTCTTGCTGCAGTTCCGAAGGGCCATGGTGGCAGGGTAGCGCAGGCCCAAGAGAGCCTGGCAGCGGGCACCCATCCTGGTGGCCACAGCTGCCCTCAAGGGGCTCCGGGTGCTGGGGCGCCCCTGGGGGAAGAAGTGACTTCTCAGAGCTGAGCCAGGCGGCACCCCCTTGGGCTTCTCCACAAAGGCTGGCCAGCTCCCCTCATTAAAGCCTCATTATGGAAACCCCACCTCTCCGGGAAGGTGCCTTCCTGCCCCAGCCCTTGGGCCTCTGAGCCCCCTCCCTGGTGTTTCCAGGCAGGTGATGGAGGCCACCAGGAAATGAGTGCCTGACCACGCTGCTGTGATGCTTCGGGATCAAAAGCAGCCGCTTTGTGTACCTGCTGGGCTTACTCCTTGCTAATCTTGGAGGCCATGGACATCCCTAAGTCAGGGGAGTGGCTTGCAGGCCCTTCAGCTGTGGGGAGCCCTCTCCAGCCTGGGCTCAGCTGGACAGAGCTGCCCTAGTCATTCAAGAGAGGACGGAGAAGGACCTAGTCATTCGCGAGAGACGGAGAGGATCTGAAGGGCGGGAGACAGGACCCAGGCTCGCCCCTCTGATGGGTGAAGGTTTCTGACGCGGGAGCTTCCAGGGCCACACGCTGAGCTGAGCTCAGAGAGAACCCACGGTGCTCCTTGCTGGAAAGGCAGAGAGCATGGCACCCTGGCTCTACACACAGTCGGGGGGCGGGGGGGGGGACCTGTGGACATCAGAGGGTTGTACTACACCCCGTTCTCTTCCAGCTGCGCCGAGGAGAGTGGAGAGCTCTCCGTTCAAGGACCAAACACGCCCCTGGCCTGGGCTGGAACTGTGCAGTGTGGAGTCTCCCCACCTTCCAGCCCGGGGCGCCCACCGCCAGGATTGTTTGCTTAACATTTCCCCTGAAACGGACTCACACACGTGTTTTTGGGAAAGAACACTTGATACTATTGCTGTACATTGAAAAGTAGCTATTACTCACCATGAAAGAAGATTGTAAAAGATTAAAAACAAACAACTAAAGCCAAGCCACATTAACACATTTTAGCCATGTTGCTTGCCTGGGAATGACTTCTGGAGGTCCCTGTGTGTGTGTGTGTGTGTGTGTGTGTGTGTGTGTGTGTGTTAGAAGCAGTATTCAACGCTGAATTTTTCTCAGAAGAAATGAAAGAATTGAAGAGGGAATGTTCATTATATGAGTTCATTCTCTGTCTCCACGCCACCTAACGTCACATGTTGAGGATGCTAAAAACTGCCTTTTCATTGGCTTATGCTTTACCAATGTCATGCTCTGTTGATGAGTAGGTGGAAAATGTAAGATAAAAAGTGACCTGTTGCATGACTATTCTTTACCATTTAGTTGTGTCAAGCCTTTTCACAGTGAATTCTCACAGTAGGTGCTACGAGGCGGGCGCTGGGTAGGGTGGCCTTGTATGGTGGCACGGGACGCTCACTGAACCAGGGCGCCCAGCTGCGGGGCTAAGAGGGCCCGGCGTCCAGTCCTGTGCCCCTCAGACCGTGTGCCTTGGCTGCGTGGAGCCGCTCTGGAGGAAAAGTATAGCTTTCTTAAATGTGTACAAAGTTGGGGTGTGACCTCGCCCTTATCTTAGAGATGGGCAACGGAGGCTTAGAGAGCTTGGCGAAGCCCAGACTGGAGCCCCGTCCGATATTCCTAACTATTATGCCTCTGGGCAGAAGCTCAGGGTCTTGGGGGAGGATGTGCGGGGGTGTGTGGGAGTTGGGCAGGGGATCCTAGAGGACTAGCCCCTGGTTTGACCAACCAGGCTGCTGGGTGCTTGCTTTCCCTTCATCCTCACACTTTATGCAAATATGTGGAGAGGATCCGGGCAGAACCACCAGGGAGGTCACGGGCCCAGGATCCCTGCCAGGGTCTCGTGGTTGGTGCTCGGGCCTGCATCTTGCCTTTTCTTGGTTCCGTCTCCCTGTGTGAGTTTACTGAACAGGGGCATGCTTTCTTCCCATCCTCACTCTTCGGAAATCCCAGAACCTTAAAGACACAGTGAGGAGTTGCATTGCACCAGAGGGGGCCAATCAGGGGTTGCCTCAGGCCACAGACACATTTGAGAGGGTTGAGCCCAAATGTGAGCTCAGAGGGGCCATGATAATGGCAAACGGTGCCTTCAGGGCGTGCTGTTTGAGCACTGACAGGGGTCCCATGCACACAGGCAGGCCTGGTTTCAGGTCTGCGTCACCTGGGCACAGTGTCTCCCCCTCTCCCCCACCCCCCAAGCTTAGAAGCACCCCACACACACGGTTCAATGCTCTGAGGTTGCCATCTTGAAATTCTTAAGTCACTCTAGAACAGCGGTTCTCAACCTGTGGGTCGCGACCCCTTTGGGGGTCGAATGACCCTTTCACCGGGGTTGCCTCAGACCATCGGAAAACACATATATAATTACTTATTGTTTTTGTGATTAATCACTATGTTTTAATTATGTTTGATTTGTAACAATGAAATTGGGGGTCACCACAACATGAGGAGCTGTGTTAAAGGGTCGCGGCGTTAGGAAGGTTGAGAACCACTGCTTTAGAACAAAGGGGCCCACATTTTCATTTGGCGCTGAGCCCCGAAGGTGCGGTAACGGATC